>NC_056729.1:1737048539-1737100516 GCF_019279795.1 Protopterus annectens | reverse complement strand
AAAATTTTAGCCTGTCAACTGTACAGATCTTCACAGAATGGCCAGATTTTCACATCATAGTTTTTCTGTTTGTCCCTCCTGAAATCTGTACATTTCTGGCAAATAGCTGAGGATTGAAGTCATCACGTTATGACAAACACATGAGTTTATGACTCCACATCCTTAAGAATATTCATGGCAATGCAAAATACTTCCTAAGTTTGTAACAGGAATATTCAAAGTCTGTCCCTATTCATCCCACCATTATTTTAGGCTTTGTCCAGATGTGATGCTCTAAGACGTTGAGAGGTAGGATCACAGCTCAGGAGCCTGACTCACCCTGGGAAAGGGCAGCTCACATATGACAAGCGATGGGGTGTCTGTCAAACAGTTGTGACTGTGCCACTGTGGGATGTTGTCCATATCCATATGTTACCTGTGAATATGAGTATGATACATGTTTGTTTTGTAAATCTAAAAGAGATATATAGGGCATGTGCATAGTAAAGTACTGTTGCAGACGTGTGTTGAAATGCATGTGATATATTGAATTAATAACTTTCAACTGTACAGTGTTCTGTTGGACAATAAGCACATTTGTGACTGATATCTGTAGTCACATACCCTTATATCTGAGTACCTGAGTTATGTAAGCCAAACCATTGGCAAGTCTGTGAGCAATGACAATGTGACATATTTATTTATTTATTTATTTTACATTTGTTGACTGGGATAGTCCAGCTGGATTAATGTCCATTTTCGGTGGAGGCCCGGGGACAAAAGCTCCAAGGTAAACAGATAAGTAATAACAAAGAAGGCTTATTACCAAGGTAGACAGATAAGTAATAGCAAAGAAGACATATTACCGATGATATATTTACAAATGACATAAGCAGACATAAAAAAGACAATATCAGAAGTTCGAGTAACCCCTGATAACAGTCACGGGAAAAAATAACAGTAATTTGATAAATAGATTATATACGTTCATGGTGAGAATTAGCCAGGCTTGTTACAGTGGCAAAACCAGTTTAGTGCCAGATGTTGTTTGAGTTTAGCTTTGAAATGGGATAGGGAGGAGAGCAAAGTAATGTTAGCTGGAAGTAGGTTCCATGCTTTGCCTGCAGAGTTTGCAAAGAGGGAGTCACCAGCTACATTGTTAATTTTAATTGTCTTAATTTGTAGTCTGTTGGAGGATTGGAGAAGTCTTGGATTGTTGTGGGGGGTGATCATATTTTTAAGAGCTGGTTTGTTATCTGGATAATAGAGGATTTTATTAGCCATAATCAAAAGGTTACATTGGATTAGACTGGGAAGTTCTAGCCACGCAAGCTGTTTAAGGTTGATGCAATGGTGTGTTCTAAAAGGTAGGCCAGTGGCAAACCTGGCAATGTTGTTGTAATAGACTGAGAGTCTATTAAGTACAGTTTTATTTAGATTAGAGAGAAGGGGGATGCATATAAAAGTGTTAAAAGCAGGTGGGAGTGAGCTATGGCAACCATAGCCGGAGGGGTTAGGAAGGCTTTTATTCTATACATTGACCCTAGTTTTTTATTGATGGTTTTGATTGTTTGGTTTACATGAAGGTCACATTTTAGGTTATTATCAATTATTACTTCTAACAGTTTTGTAGAGGAGTCGGGGTGATTATTGTGCCATCTTTTGCATTTATGGTGAAGGTAAACAGTGTAGTTCTTTGTGTTGAAGAGAATAACAGCATTTTAGTTTTTTTGGGAGGATTTAGCAACAAATGATGTTCAGAGAACCAGGTTTCTATAGTATTAAAGGTGGATTGGGTAATGGACCTTAATTCTGAGGGAGATGTGGCTGAGCAAATCAGGGTGGAATCATCAGTGTATTGGATACAGCTGACATTCAGGATGACTGTATATAGGTTGTTTATAAAGATGGAAAACAGTAGGGGTCCTAATATGGAGGCTTGTGGCACTCCAAGGGTGTTAGGTAATAGGTTGGAGAGCTTGTTCTGCCAGAGGATAGCCTGCTGCCTCCCACTGAGGTAGGATTTAAACCATTGAATGGCATTGGTATTTAGACAGAAAGATTGCAGGGTTTGAATCAAAAGTCGGTGATCCACCATGCCAAATGCCTTTGAAAGATCCAAGAAGAGGGCTGAGTATATTTGATTACTGTTACGGAAGCCATGTTGGGTATCGGCCATGAGGTGAGTCTGAATTAAGTGGTGCATGAGTTGTTTGTGTATACATTTTTCCATAATCTTAGCTAGTGGAGAAAGTATAGCTATCAGTTTGTAATTGGAGAATTCAGTGGAGGAACCTCATTTATGTAGTATGTTTAAATAGGATGTTTTCCAAATGGTGGAAATTTTTGACTCTGCTATGGTGCGGTTAATTAGTATAGATACTGGATAGGCTATGGCATCAGCTGATTTTTGAAGATACTCAGCAGGGAGTTGATCAGCTGAGAGTGTGGTGGGTTTTTATTTTTTGAGCAAGGTACGGATAAGTGATGTGGACACTGGCAGAAAGAGAGTAGGTTTATAGGGGTGGTACTATCAGGGCCAGGGGAGCTGGGTAGGTAGTTGGCTAGCTAGGGCTTGAATTTTCTCTGTAAAGAAATGGTTAAAACTGTCTGAGACATCCTCAGGAGATTTATCAATGGTAGTGATGGGGAGAGGGGTAGACATTTTTCCAGGTTGGAGTGGATTATTCAGACCTGGCCAAAACTTCTGAGAATTGTTCTGGTGACTGTCTGTAAATTACAGTTGTACTGTTTTTTATCTTGTAAAATGGATTTTTTAGTCTCATTCCTAGCTTGCCTGTATTTAACATGATTGTAGGGGTCTTTAGTGGAGCACCATAGAGCCCAGATTTTGTTTCTGCTGGAAATTTTTAGTCTATATTCTTTAGACAGACATGGGGCAGTTTTTGCCTTTGTTCACTTAGAACGGGCAGGTGCATGCAAGTCAAGGATATCAAGAAAACTATTGTTAAAATATGCACCTGCCTCTTCTAAGGGGAGGTGTTCTAACATAGACCAGTTATAGGTTCCTGTTTGAATTTGACAGGGTCAAAGTTTACTTTGTTTCTGACTTTCCTGAGTAAGGATTGATGAGGAATAATGACTTTTTGCTTAACTATATAAGTGAGAAGGTGATCACTCAGATCATCAGGGAGGGTAACAGCAGTGTAAAATTGAGGTTACTATTTACAAGTACCCAGTCTAGTATGTTTTCTTTATGTTTGGGATTACCTAGCCTGGTTGGGGTGGTTATGATTTGAGTAAATGCATGCAGGTTGATGTGGGTGGTAGGGGATTCTGAGGAACAGGTGATCCAGTCTATGTTAAAGTCACCAAGTAACAGGGTTTCTTGTGGGTAATGACATGAAATCCAGTGTAGGGTATCTTCGAGTGTGGCTGTATTAATACCGGGGGATATACATACAGATAATGTTGATGCATTTACTTTTGTTAATTTGCAATTTAGTGGCCAGGATTTCTGAGTTATTAATTTGAGGTGGTTGATTAACATCTATGATCACATTCAATGCATATTTATAGAGTATAGCTACCCCGCCCCTTCCTGGAAGCACGGTCTAGCCTGTGAATGTTATACCCAGGTGGTAATACTTCATGATCAGTTGTGGTAGATTTTAACCAGGTCTCAGATAGACAGAGAATCTCAGGGGAGTGGACAGCCAGGAGTGCATGCAGTTCATGTACTTTGTTATTGATGCTTCTACTATTGAGATGACAGGCCAGGAGAGAGTTGGTAGGTCTACTAATTGTAGTTTTGTGGTGGCAGATAGAGGGGGTATATATATCAGAGGTGGATGGGCCAGGGTTGGGATGAATGTCACCCCTAAGTAATTGGACATCTTCCAGGTTATCACAGTGATGTCAAAGCCTACAGTACAATCAACTTACTAATGTATGGTACAGCCATATTATACAGTATCAATATTGATTTCCTTTTTGTCACCCATTTATGTCTGCTATTGTCCAGATGTACTGTTACAACAGGTTGAGAAGTATGATTGAGCAGTAAGACTGTAAATACAGTGTGCCATACTAACATAGAACAGAAATGTATACCAGGTATCCCCTGAGCACATGTATATATGTGCATGTGCAGCTGGAAGGCACAAAACTAATAACATGGGTTTCAAGCAGTTAGGTACATAGGCTGTGCATCTTGCACGTGTGTGTAATATCAGTGTCAGTGCATACAACAATTAAATGTATACAGCTACTGGTAGTTGCATTAACCTGACACTGATATGGGTACTAGAGTAGGCATGATTATCAGGTAGTAATCGGTGAAGTGTTCAACTGTGTTATGACCCTCTGTCCATACCTACCACTAATAGCTATATCAATACCTATATACAGTGAATATCACAAGTGTAGATACTCCTGCTGGAATGCCAGATTTGTGTGCTATATGACAATGAGACCACAGAAAATCATTTCATAATGTTTCTCATCTTGAATGTAACCCCTAACCTGTACAATTCCATTGAAAAACAAACATAGGTGTTTCTAGGAAGGTGAGCAACTATTGCCAAGTGAAGATGTGCCATGATGTTAGAGTCCAAACCAAGATGAATGAATGCTGTAACCATCTCAAGAGGTGCATACACAACATATCAGTCTGAGGGTGTGTACACACAACATATCAGTTTAAGGGTGTGTTTACACAGCATATCAGTTTAAGGGTGTGTACACACAACATATCAGTTTAAGGATGTGTTTACACAACATACCAGTTTAAGGGTGTGTTTACACAACATATCAGTTTAAGGGTGTGTACACACAACATATCAGTTTAAGGGTGTGTTTACACAACATATCAGTTTGAGGGTGTGTACACACAACATATCAGTTTAAGGGTGTGCACACACAACATATCAGTTTAAGGGTGTGCACATACAACATATCAGTTTAAGGGTGTGTTTACACAACATATCAGTTTAAGGGTGTGTACACACAACATATCAGTTTAAGGGTGTGTTTACACAACATATCAGTTTAAGGGTGTGTTTACACAACATATCAGTTTAAGGGTGTGTACACACAACATATCAGTTTAAGGGTGTGTTTACACAACATATCAGTTTAAGGGTGTGTACACACAACATATCAGTTTAAGGGTGTGTTTACACAACATATCAGTTTAAGGGTGTGTTCACACAACATATCAGTTTAAGGGTGTGCACACACAACATATCAGTTTAAGGGTGTGCTTACACAACATATCAGTTTAAGGGTGTGCACACACAACATATCAGTTTAAGGGTGTGTTTACACAACATATCAGTTTAAGGGTGTGCACACACAACATATCAGTTTAAGGGTGTGTTTACACAACATATCAGTTTAAGGGTGTGTTTACACAACATATCAGTTTAAGGGTGTGCGTACACAACATATCAGTTTAAGGGTGTGCGTACACAACATATCAGTTTAAGGGTGTGTTTACACAACATATCAGTTTAAGGGTGTGTTTACACAACATATCAGTTTAAGGGTGTGCACACACAACATATCAGTTTAAGGGTGTGTGTACACAACATATCAGTTTAAGGGTGTGCACACACAGCATATCAGTTTAAGGGTGTGCGTACACAACATATCAGTTTAAGGGTGTGCACACACAACATATCAGTTTAAGGGTGTGTTTACACAGCATATCAGTTTAAGGGTGTGCACACACACAACATATCAGTTTAAGGGTGTGTTTACACAACATATCAGTTTAAGGGTGTGTACACACAACATATCAGTTTAAGGGTGTGCGTACACAACATATCAGTTTAAGGGTGTGCACACACAACATATCAGTTTAAGGGTGTGCGTACACAACATATCAGTTTAAGGGTGTGCACACACAACATATCAGTTTAAGGGTATGCACACTCATTCAGCTGGCTTATTGTACTGATTATTATTTCCATATAGGTTCATAGGTTCATACTAGGCTATCTGCCCTGGGGCATTTATAAGTCTAGCCCAATTGTGTTTGGCTTACGCCACCCCTTGATTTGAGTGTACTGTGCCCTTTTTAAAGTTTAGTTTACTGTGCCTCTGTCTAATAGTGACACGGAAGTAATCCCCGGGACAAACCTACAATCCCCCATCCACTCATCAAGATTCTTCTTGAAGAGAGTCAGTGAGTTGCTCTGCCTAACATGAATTGGAATTCTATTCCAGAGTGAAGGGAGCCTCTGGGTTATGAATCTGTCCCTCCAGCATGTTCTATTTATTTCTGTGCTGAGGTTCAGGTCCCTCGAGCGCATGGCTCTAAGGGATTTAGATTTACTGAGGTGGAGCATGTCCATTAATTCTGGGTTGGACATAGCTTTATATGTCAGGTATAGATTGCCTCAAAGTAGGCGGTATGCAACTGAGTAGAGCTGGAGTTTTTTTAACCGAGCAGCATATGGCATCTGTTTGAGTCCCCTGATCCTCCTGGTGAGGTACTTTTGGGGTCTTTCTAATTGCTGCAGGTGCCGGGTAATGTACATCCCAAAGGGGGCATTGTATTCTATGATGGGCCTGATGAGGGATGAATAAAGGGGCACGATTACCTCTCTTGATCTAGATGTGAATCCTTTCATGATGAGATGGGCTATGTAGAAGGTCTTTCTAACCACTTTGGCAATGTGGTTGTCAAAGGAGAGATTGCTATCAACTTGGGTCCCCAGATCCCTAATTACTTTCTCTGTACTTAATGGGTTACCACTTATGTGGTAATTTGTGGGCACATTGTTTTTGCCAGTGGGTATGACTATACACTTTTTGGCATTTAGCTTTAGACCATGGCTCTGGCACCAGTTATCCGTCTCTGCGAGACCTTTTTGAAGGATGTTTGTGTCAGCTGGAGAGTCGATTATGGCGTCCCATTTGCAGTCATCTGCGAACTTGGTGAGCCATAGTCCTCCCACGTTGGCCTGTACCTCAGAAAAGTAAATACCGAACAAGAGAGGTCCCAGGACAGAACCTTGTGGGATGCCACTTGTGACTGGTTTCGAGTCTGACATGGCTCCAGCAACTCTGACTCTGTGAGTTCTGTCTTTGAGCCAGTTTGCGACCCATCTTGTGACATAGGGGTTTATATTTAGGCTGCATAGCTTATCTATTATGCCGAGTGGAGTATTGTATCAAATGCCTTTGCGAGGTCCAGATAGGCTGTGTGGACTATCTTCCCTTCATCTATGGCCTTGGTGACTGTTTCGAAGAAATTGACCAGGTTCAAAAGGCAGGATCTGCCCTTGACAAAGCCAAATTGGGTAGGATCTAGTATCTGTAGGTCCCCAATGTCTTTGTTTATGAGTTCCATGATGATCCTCTCCATAGCCTTGCAGACTAGGCTAGTCAGGCTTATTGGGCGATAGTTTCCAGGGTCCGCAAAGGCTCCACCTTTGTGGAGTGGGACCACTATTGCTGAATGCCATTCTTTGGGCACATATCCTGTAGTGAGGCTGAGATTGTACAGCAGTTTTACTTGAGGGATTAGTTCTTCTTGGAGTTCATGTAGGATGCAACCTGGGACGCCATCTAGTCCCATGGAAGCAGTGTTTTTTGCTTTGGAGAGGGCGGCCTTTACCTGAGCATCAGAGATGTTTGGGAGGCTGCACTCTGCTGGGATCGATACTTGCTCTTTTGGGGGGAGGGGGTGGAGAAGTTTGCACTGAACCTGTCTGCCAGGATTTTGGCGATGTCTGTGGGTTCAGTGTATTTTTTGTTGTTTAGAATCAACTCAGAACAAGTCTGGGAGTTGCATCCCAGGTTCCTAACATAACTGAAAAAAGCCTTATGATTGTCTTTAGTATCCTGTGCAATTTTTCTCTCGAAGCTGGCCTTGCAGGATTTTATGAGGGATCGTAATTTTTTGTTAGTACTGATCAGAGATACCTTCCCTTTTAGGGATTTTGCTCTATCATGTAGAAGCTTCCTCCTTCTGTTGTACAGTTTATTTATGGCTGGGGTCCACCAGACTGGATGCCTGCCTTTGGATGATTGGGTCTTGATTTTGTTTGGGATAGCATGATCCATGCATTCCTGGAGATGTCCGTAGAATGCATTTATATAGGATTCTGCAGTTTGGGCCGTAGTTTCCACTGGCCCTGGGAGCGTGAAGGATTCCACTTCGGTTTTGAGAAGTGTGAAGTTCGCTTTTGAGAGGTTTTTCGCTGTGGTTTTCTGGGCTGGGGGTTGGGTCGGAATGTGGATATCCAGTAAAATTAATTTATGGTCTGATCTTACCAATGAGGGATATACTTCTGGTATGGAGCATAGAGTCCCCATGTTGGTAATGATCAGGTCTAGTATGTTTTCCCCTCTTGTGGGAGTGGTGACTAGTTGTTCCATAGCATTTGAGTTTATAAATTCCAGGAACCTTTGGGCTAAGGTGCTGGGGCTTGAGTAATGCTCCCAGTCTATGTTTGGGTAGTTGAAGTCACCCAATATAATGGTCTTCGGAGAGATCTTCATGTTCTCCAATGTTTTCAGGAAAGCCGAGTGGGATTCCTGACTTTGAGAGGGTGGTCTGTAGGATGCTATAAACTGAAAAGCAGTCTTGCCCACTGTCAGTTGCACATGGATGTTCTCCGATACTTCGTGCAATGCCACTAACCTGGAGGTGTGGATATCCTTGATAAATATGGAAACTCCCCTTCCTTTTGTGGTTCGGTCCGGGTTTTGGGGCTGAAAAGCATGATATGAGGTATAACCTGGTAGTGCTGGGATGCTCTCTGGAGCCTTGAACCAGGTTTCTGTCACTGCACAGACATCAATGTTTTCCATACTGAGGAGAGCTTCGAGTGCATGCATCTTGAGGTTAAGACTTCTGGCGTTTAGCAGCATTACCCTTAATTTCTTGTTCCTTGTGCTGTCTATGGAGGTGGGTTTGACTTTTGAGCCTTGCCTAAAAAAGGCACTATGGGGGTGGTAAGAGCCGTTGCCAATATCCGAAAGCCCAGGGGTGACAGGTGCAATCTGTCCCTAGCAAAGCAACCTGGCTTGTCGAGCATGTCATCCCAGGCTGACAGACACTGGATCCCCTTTGAATGACACCAAAACTTTAGCCAATTGTTAAAATAGATCATTTTGTCTTTATACTGTGGCATCATTCTAGGTGAGGGTAAGATGCTGCTCAAGGTCAGGGTCATACCGGCCTGGGCTACATGATCAGAGAGCTCCTCTATGTCTCTTTTCATGTAGTCGAGGGAGGTACGTCTCAGGTCATTCACGCCAGCATGTACAATGACTGAGTCATATTTGTATTTGCTTTGGAGTGACCTGAGTGCTTGCGTTATGTGTCGGATCCTAGTGCCCGACAGGCAGCTCACTGTGACCTTCTCTTTATTCAGCCTGGTGAGCAGGACATCAGTGTGTCTCACAATAGAGTCACCTATTACAAGAGTATCAGGTGTGTTATTCAGCCTTAATGGCTGTGACTGCTTGGCACACTGACTTTGTGTGCTATGTGTTGTACATGTTTTGTTTTGGGCTAGCGTTTGCGTGGATGTCTGCTTTGGAGGTCTCTGTTGCTTAGGTAGATTTTTATTTAGAGCTCCAGTATGTTTTGTGTTTTATGTGTTTGGTTCGCTGTTGTGGTGGGACTATGTGATACTGGAATTGTGTTGTGTGAGGTTACCTTCTCCTCCTGACTGGTTACACCAGTTTTGAGATGAGAGAGCTCAGCCTCCAGTTTGGCTATATGGTTGCATCTCTCACATATATTTGAACCTGTTTGGAGAAGGAGGAGAGGGTTGTCCATGTACATGAGACAGTTGTAGCATTGCCTCAAAATTCCCAGATACACCAGCTGGACTGGAGAGGAAACCATTGACTGACCTTTGGACATGCTAGAGTAATATAGGGAACTGAATTAAAACGGACCAATAGGGGACAAGGTAATCATAGAGAGTATAAGAGTAAGTAGTGCTTATGGTTTATTAGTGATAACTTGTAAGGTTACTTATTTGGACCAGTGAGGGGCCTTAGAATGAGAATATGGTGTTTAATTTGAGAGATAGAGCAGTTCTAAGGGAAAAAGTGAAGAGCAGACTTTGTGGAGCCAGGAATAGTTTAAACCCAATTAGGCGGCACTGCCCAATGTTGTGCTATGCGCACAAATGTGCAAAACCCGCAAAAGAGGGTTTTAAGAGAGGGAGATCAAGGGGTTTGGAATTGACCCAAAATGGCCAATAAAACTACAGTTTCAAGACAGTAACCGCTCCCACAGGGGCAGGCAGGCTGCTCAATGTTTATCACTGCCACTGATGAACACAGAGACTTCCCTTTAGCCCAAGCAAACAATGGCCTCCAAGAAACTTGCAAACAGTTCAGAACAGCAAATCTGAAACTGAACTTTTTTAAATCTCAGAAAAGTGGGGAAAAAGCAAGATTTTTTTTTGTTTTTTTTTTGTTTTTTTAAGGAAAGCAGAGGTTCACAAGTATCAACAAGTTAGAACAGTGCAGCAAATGACCCCACACTTGAGTGCTAGGCCAGAGACAGATAAAATGCAAGTTTTAAGAAAAAAAACGATTTTAAAGATAAGTGCAGTCAGGAAATTCAGTAATCAGCTCTAGGTTGTGTTCTAAATGCAGTTACCAACACAGAAATCAAGTTTAACAAGCCAGAAAATGCTCAAAAGTAGGCGGCAATGCAGAAAAACTTAACAAATAATCTGAAGCAAAATACTTATGTTTTCACAGACCAGATTGTTATGTTTTCAATTGAATTGTACAGGCTATAGGTCACATTAGAGGTGGGAATTGTTTTGAAATGAGTTATTGTGTGTTTCAATTGCACAAATATCAGACATTGTAACAGGGGTATGTACACTTTATATCCACTGTAGCTATATGAATTCAGCAGTACCTGACCTGTATAACCAGCCTCCAGCAAGACAGAGTAATCCTCTTTGGTGGACAGCAGCAATACACAAACCAGATAATAGGTTGCTATATTGGCTGCACAGGGACACATAGGTGCAGGCAACAACTTGGAAGCAAGTCCACCTCTATCTGAGCAAGTATGTAAATTCACGGGTGACTTCCTGTAAGGCTGACTATGACTACAAATCAGACATACCCACAACACCAAGGACAATTGCAACAGTGTCTCCACATATGTTGTCAGTCACAGAGGCAACAACACAATTCACCCTGTACTGTGGGTAAAGCACATCTCATACACACATGCCATGAATGTAGGCAACCTGCATCAGACAGGTTACTTGGGAAAATTGTCACCCTGTCCACCCCAGCTGTATAGGTGGATATGCACATCAACCACACTCCTCCCCTCAGCAATGGTGAGCTTGTACATATTGCTTACTGATGGCAACAACAGCAAATTTCCATGAAGCATAATAACATCACCATCTGCCTACTACATGAACTCAGGCATGTGCTCACAGTTCCACCACACATCACAGTCAAACACAGACCTGCCACTTCCCACACACCATTCACATGAAAGATGGCCACTGTCATACCTCTACACAGAAATTAATGGAGAATAGAGGATTATGCAGTTAAGTGCCCAACATTAGGAGAAATAAGATAGCTCAGGGCCAGAAGAGTAATGCAAGCTGCTATAGCCATGATAGATTGGAGGGTTATGGTGTAGTGTGGATTATTTGCAAGTAATATCCACTGTTGATGTGCAATTTGACAACCTTATGAGGTCCTGTGACCTGTTTTTCCTGTTTATGTCTTCCAGGTAACGTGCAGAGGGCTCACCTACCAGCATTCTCTGTTGGGGGAAATTGACATCATCACCCAATATGTGATTGAACATTATACCCTGTTATTTGGATGGAGAGCACTAGATGTGCAGGATAGGACTGCCCTGTGGAACGATCTGGTCCACAGAGTAAATGATGCCAGCCCGAACAACAGAACTTATGATCAGGTGCAGCATCAGGCCACCAACCTCATCTGCCATGCCTGTCAATGGGATGCCACTGTAGAGAGGAACTGGCTAGCCACAGGTGGGGGCCCAGCCATCCAACCCTCACTGACACCCACCGAGGAGCTCTTCAGCAACCTTGGGGCACTTGCCCAACACACAAGCCATAAAGCTGAGGAAAGCATTGTGGAGGTGGGTTACACCCACACACTGGACAAGGACTGTGCAGGTGAGGCTCCAGGGCACATTACTAGAACACTGCTGCTTATACATTTCTATGTGTATACTATCTACATGTATTTGTCAGATGAGATAGTAGGTCTTGCTGGTGTTTAGTAATGCACAGACGTGTACATCTATGGTGTTGGCCAGCATATTTTGTAGTATTGGAGGTTGTACTCTTAATGTGCTGAAATGCTGTTTCCTCCCTGTACTAAGGCCACATCAGTGGCTACTGACATTACCTCTCTCCCACACCTATTTATGTCTTTCTGGTATACAACTGGGATAGCAGCCTGTAGCTGGTGAGTATGGAATTGTTTTGTTGATGTTTGCTAATACACCGACCATGTTAAGCCCATTCTATTTGCCATGCACACATTTATCACACCTATCCATAATGCATGATGTACATGTTCAGTTTTGTTGGTATTAACTGCACTGCATCACAAAGATCACTACTGGGGCCTATCTGATGCACATTCAACATTCCTGTAACATACCTCACAACTTGTCAGTGCCAATACACCTGGACAGGGGCCAACAAAATGGGCTGGACAAACAGCCTAAGGTAGGGACATGTGTGACACATTATTGGTATACAGTGTATATAAATTGTGTACACTCCCCTGTTAAGATGCAAGGTGTTCCTGTTACATACAAATTAGGACCACAATATGTCAGCCCACACCTCTTCCAGCCTTTGATATAATCCATATCATGACCAGTTCACTTGTAAAACCAAGCATCTGGAATCATGTATTGCACCTACAAGGCTGGCCACCTGTGAGGGTGGCAGATGTCGTATCAGCATGATGTTTCAATCAGGTATGATACCGCATGCTGCCACATGTGTGAGTACACTCACTGTGGCCTATTTGTCTACAATATCTCATACATGGGCATTGTTAAGGCACACAGGCCACTTCTGACCACATATAAGTTACAAACATCTAGATATTCCAGACACATCTGTACAGAGAACTGCACAATGGTTTAACTTACTGCATGTGAGGCAGATGCTATCACACTATATAAAGTAATGGCAGTGGGAGGTGGTCACCAGCCGTGTATGGTACACACATCAAAATGGTATAAGCCACACAAGATATGATCCTCACACAAACACACACACACACACACACACACACACACACACACACATACACACACACACACACACACACACACACACACACACACACACACACACACACACACACACACACACACACACAAACACACAGTTGTCAATACTGAGATTAGAACTCCTGTCTATCTAGCTATTTTTACTGTAGTGCTATGCAGTTATCAGATGCACCACAACACTTATAGATTTCCACCTAGTCCAAAGGTACTTCTAAGGTGGATGACATCAACAGGACTACTAAATATATATCTGTAAGTTAAACCATTGTGCAGTCCTGTGTTGGCTTTCTCTCCCCAGACCTTCTCTCTAAATATACCATAAGCCTGCTTTTCTCTCACATCACACTGCATTTCCTATTTGTATTACGGTAACTTACCTTAATATTTCCACAAACTAGCTAAAATTTCTCTAAATATTAAATCATTGTTGTATAACTTATATTTATTCTTAACGAATGTTTTCATAAAATGTCTAACTTGCTATAATTATTTAAACTGTAGTTATTTTTGTATTATTTTTAAATATTGTAAAAGTATTATTCTTATAAGATCATAGGATCATAGGAGATTAGTAGGCTATTGACCCAGAGGTCATTTTAAGTCTAGCCATTTCAACCAATGTAATAACATAGAAGTGCTAGTCAATATGCAAGACTGCATTTAGTGATGACTGCCCATGTCCAGGAGGGTTGTTGTCACTATCCCCAGTAACAATTTACAGTGCCCCATCCACTGGTCCAGGTTCCTCTTGAACAGTGTCATAGAGCTGCTCTGTTTCACATGAATTGTTACCCTATTCTAAAGATGTGACACTCACTGGGAGATAAATCTGTCCATCCAGCATGTCCTGTTTAAGTCACAGGCCATATTTAAGTCCCTGGAACAGGTAGCCCTAGACCCATTTGATTTATGAATATGCAGCAAGTTCATTAGGTTTGGGTCTTGGATTGCGCTGTAGGCCAGGCATAAGTCTCCGCAAGACGTCTATACAATACCGAATATAGTGACAGGGACTTTAGTCGGTCTATGTAAGGTACAATCATGGAGCCCCTTGACCTTCTTTGTTAGAAACATCTGAGGTATTTGATTGGGCATTATACTCAATTATGGGCTGGATAAGTGCTGGGTATAGGGGGGTTATAACTTCTTTTGCTCTGAAGGCGATGCCTTTACTAATCAAGTGTGTTATTGGAAAGCTTTCCTTAGTACTGTAGACACATGGTGGTTGAAGTAGGGGGCCCAGCAATGACTCATGTTGTACCCTGCTGGTAAAAGGTCTGCTGGTTGATGTGAAGTCACCCACTTTAATAATGTGTGTCCAGTATCATACACTTTAAAAGTTTTGCAATACTTTGGAGCTTTTCTCCCTGGACCTCTGCTGAAAATGGGCTCCAACCAATCAGACTTTCCCTGGTAATCAAATGTCAATAAATAAATAATGTATTGCTTTGGACATTGTGGGGCCATTTCAAAAATCTAGAAATGGATATCAATACATATTAATTATAACAGACCATACCGCAACATTTTCAGACACAGTCCCATTACATAAAACCCATCTTACGCATATTGCCAGGAAAATGGTACATTTATTCTCAAATGAGTATCCCTAAGCAGATACTTAATTACCAAAATAATCCCTTTATGCAAGGGAACAGCAGCAATTATGTCAGTGTTTTAAAGTTAAACAGTCCAAGACATCAATATACCATCTACAGACTGATGGGTTAGTACAATGGTTTAATAAACTGCTGAAATTCTTGCTAAGGAACGTTATTGATGCAGATGGGAAAAAAATGAGACCTGTTATGGCCATAATTACTGTTTGCTATCACAGATGTGTCATAAATATCAAGAGGAATGTCGCAGTTGAACGTCTGTACAGTCGTTATCCCAGTCGACTGTTTGATATCATCAATGAAACTTGGGAAGAGGGGGAGACATAATTTTCATTGTGATAGACAATATGCAAGTTTGTAGGAGAGATTGTAATCTTTGTACTTGTACCACATACTGCCCAGAGTAAGAGAGCACAGGTAGACAGCGCAGGAAATGCAGCACTGAATCCATAACTGGACTGCTCAACTTCATTTTATTTTACAGTTTAATAACCAGGTAACTAAGCTGTTGTTCAGACCATTTTCACTTATATCCTGTGTACAAAAGTACAGAAATGTTTTTCAAGAATGTAATAAACATTTTTACAGTACATAAAGAACATTATGTACATTCTCATGCTGCAAATGTGTTTGCATAGAAGTAGAGACAGAAATACATCTGTAACAATGTACAGCATTATATTTACATATGATTAGAAATTGCATTATGTAGTATGTAGAACAGCTTGAAAACCATAAATTGTGTAGTGACAATTAAGCAATGTTGCTAAAGCAAGTGCATTTGGATTCATTTGATAGAAACTGTCTAAGAAATATTTTGAATATTGGCAATGCTTCAGAATGTTTTATGTTAGTAGGTAGAGAGTTCCAAATAGCAGGCCTATTTCTAGAGAAGGCTTTCTCATACATTTGTAATCTGGGTGGGAAAAGGATGATAGAATCATACTGGCTATTTCTAAGGGAGTAGTTTGATTCCTTGACTTGTATTACTCTTTTGAATGGTGGGCAATAAACTTGTGTTAGGATTGTAAAGATCAGATTGCTTAATAAAAAATGTCTCTGCTGGTTATGGGAAGCCAGTGTACTTTTTAATGTAGGGTGTAATGGTGGCTAAATCCAAAGTGAGTCGAAATCCTCTAATAATTCCAAACAATTTTCCAGGTACTCAGAGTGAAGTAAAATCCATGCAATTTTAGTTATGGCACTGAAATGAAACTGCTGAGTAGTTTGCTATTGGGTAGAGTCATTGTTAGGGGGGGGTTGTGTGGGAAAAAGCGTGTAATCTCATATATTGTAAAGAGAATGACTTTCATGTACTCATTGATAAAGGTATTTGTTTTTTGCCTTCATCTATTGGAGTCTGGCTTTGGTAGTATTGGTCTCTGTTAGTGTGGACATTATTCAACAGAAAAGGTGCTGCTGTAGATTACTATTGATGGGTTCACTTTCCAGTTTTTCCATGTCTTCTCATTTACTTTTATTTTTTCAGATTTTGTTTAATAACAGTGACATATCTAGAGCAAGGTAAGGGGGAGGATGATCAGCCAATCCCGATCTTTCTTTAATGCAATACCACCTTTTAAAAGCCACTATTATATTTGTGGTCAAACCTGAGTGCTGTAGCACTCCATATATTGTCTAACTTGTAGCAACCTACAGTTTAAAAGTAAAAAAAAATCTTATTTGTTTTAACTAAAACCTGAGTACTGTAGCACTCTGTGCAGGTAGGGTATAAACTGTAGCAACTGTTAGTTTGCTACAATTTAAAAAGAAGATTTTTTTTTTTTAACTAAAACTTGATTGCAGTAATGCTGTATGCAGGCAGGGTATAAAGTGTAGCAACTGTTTATTTCATTTGTAGCAAGCAGTTTGCTACAGTTTAAAAAGGAGAAATGTTTTTCAACTAAAGCATACATTCTGTATGCTTCATGCAGGTAGGATATAAACAGCAACAATTGTTTGTTGCATTTGCAGCAAACAGTTTGCTATGGTTTAAAAGAAAAAATTATGCTTAAGGAAGGTTGGGGCAGGGACCAGAAGTGAGACCTGAATGGCTGGGTCACAAGGGGGGTCATGTATTGCATCTGGCCACCTAGTTTTTGAGCCAGTAGAAGGAACACCTGAATATTTTTTTCATTTTTGCTCCTCGATACAAGAGCTTGGGGGGGGGGGGGTGCATAGATCTGACTGTAATAAGCTAAATGTCCCATCCATTCAACTCTTCAAGTGGAGTGTTTTTTGTTTTTTCCGAGTGTTTTTGTTTTTTCCTCTTCTTTTGAAGACTTGAAGAGGTGTGGCACTAGTTTGCAGCAATGACCTGGGGTGCCAGTTGAACCAGTTACACTTCTATTTAATAGCATTGATAAGCCAGACACATTACTACCCCCTAAGCTACTTTCTTATTTTGGGAAAGAGAAAGACAACTGGATATTAGATAACACACTAATCAGAAAGAGCTAAAGTTACATTTTTGTGTATAGTGGAGTCTGGTCTATATGTTTTAGAGTTATTTGTTTATTTAACACTTGTTTACCAGGATGGTCTGACTGGACAGCTAGTGCCTGTTTTCAGAGTAGACTTCTTCTTCTTCCGGCTGCTCCTGTTAGGGGTCGCCACAGCAGATCAACTGTTTCCATTTCCTCCTGTCCTCTGTGTCTTGCTCTGTCACACCAACCACCTGCATACCCTCTCTCACCACATCCATAAACCTTATCTTAGGCCTTCCTCTTTTCCTGTTACCTGGCAGCTTCATCCTTAGCATCTTTTTCCCAATATACTCTGCATCCCTCCTCAGCACATGTCCAAACCAACCTAATCTTGCCTCTCTGGCTTTGTCTTCAAACCTTCCAACCTGGGCTGACCCTCTAATATACTTATTCCTAATCCTGTCCATCCTCATCACACCCAGTGCAAATCTTAACATCTTCAATTCTGCCACATCAAGCACTGACACCTGCCTTTTTGTCAATGCCACTGTCTCCAATCCATATAACATAGCTAGTCTCACTACCCTCTTGTAGACCTCCTTTTCACTCTTACTGGTACTCGTCTGTCACAAATTACTCCTGACACTCTTCTCCACCCACTCCATCCTGCCTGTACTCTCTTCTTCACCTCTCTTTCACACTCTCCATTACTCTGAATTGTTGATCCCAAGTACTTAAACTCATTCACCTTCGCCACCTCTACTCCCTGCATCCTCACCATTCCTCTATCCTTCCTCTCATTCACACACATATATTCTTAGTCCTGCTAACCTTCATTCCTCTTCTCTCTAGAGCATATCTCCACCTCTTCAGGGTCTCCTCCACCTGTTCCCTACTCTCACTACAGATCACAATGTCATCCGCAAACATCATAGTCCACGGGGACTCCTGTCTGATCTCGTCTGTCAACCTGTCCATCACCATTGCAAATAAGAAAGGGCTCAGAGCTGATCCTTGATGTAATCCCACCTCCACCTTAAATGCATCTGTCACTCCCACTGCAGACATCACCTCTGTCACACTACCCTCATACATATCTTGTACCACTCTTACATACTTCTCTGACACTCCTGACTTCCTCATACAATACCACAACTCCTCTCTAGGCACCCTGTCATATGCTTTCTCTAAATCCACAAAGACACAATGCAACTCCTTCTGACCTTCTCTGTACTTCTCCATCAACACTCTTAGAGCAAACATCGCATAATATTGCATCTGTAGTGCTCTTTCCTGGCATGAAACCATACTGCTGATCATTAATCATCACCTCCCTTCTTAAACTAGCTTCCACTACTCTTTCCCATAACTTCATGCTGTGACTGATCAGTTTAATCCCTCTGTAGTTACTATAGCTCTGCACATCACCCTTATTCTTAAAAATCGGTACCAAAACACTTTTTCTCCATTCCTCAGGCATCCTCTCACTTTCCAAGATTTCATTAAACAATTTAGTTAAAAACTCCACTGCCATTTCGCCTAAACACCTCCATGCTTCCACAGGTATGTCATCTGGACCAACAGCCTTTCCATTCTTCATCCTCTTCATAGCAATCCTTACTTCCTCCTTGCTAATCCACTGCACTTCATGATTCACTATCTGCACATCATCCGACCTTCTCTCCCTCTCATTCTCTTCATTCATCAACCCCTCAAAGTACCCTTTCCATCTGCTCAACACACACTCTCCTCACTTGTGAGTACATTTCCCTCATTATCCTTTATCACCCTTACCTGCTGCACATCTTTACTAGCTCAGTCCCTCTGTCTAGCCAATTGGTACAGGTCCTTTTCTCCCTCCTTAGTGTCCAACCTTTTATACAACTCTTCATACGCCTTATCCTTAGCCTTTGCCACCTCTCTCTTTGCCATGCACCTCATCTCCTTATACTCTTGTCTACTTTCTTCATCTCTTTGACAATCCCACTTCTTCTTCACCAACCTCTTTCTCTGTATACTCTCCTGTACTTCTTCATTCCACCACCTGGTCTCCTTGTCCTCCTTCCTCTTTCCAGATGTCACACCAAGCACCCTTCTAGCCAACTCTCTTACTAGCTCTGCTGTAGTTACCCAGCTATTCGGTAACACTTCACTGCCACCCAGTGCCTGTCTTAACTCTTCTCTGAACATCACCTCACAATTACCCTTTATCAATTTCCACCATTTGATCCTTGGTGCTGCCCTTACACTCATCCTCCTCCTCTTGATCACCAATGTCATCCTACAAACCACCATCCTATGCTGCCTTACTACACTTTCCCCTGCCACCACTTTACAGTCTCCAATCTCCTTCAAATTGGCCCTTCTACATAAGATATAATCCACCTGTGTGCATCTTCCTCCACTCTTGTAAGACCTTGGGAGAAAACCTCCAAACTGTTACTGAGTATAAACAATCCCCCAGATTCAGCAAGATCTGCACAGAGTGCAGAAATAGTGCAAGAGCTGCTGCACGCAATATGGCCAATGAGCGATCCAGGATTGAGCCCCCGAGATGTGAATGAGCACCCCTACACTATTCCCACACAGACACCACTGACATGCTAATTACCTCATTTGCTGGTGAAAACCATGCAAATGAGGTTAATTAGTGATCCAGGAAGCAGACAGGCATCTGTGCAGGAATAGTGTAACCTGCAGAAATGTACTAACCAAATACATTTCTGCAAATTACAAAACAGAGGCATGACAGCTCAAAAGAAAGCATGTATTCTATGTAGTAGGCATGTCAATGGCCAAATATATGGCCATTGGCATGAAAAATAGGTGAAATTTTATAAAAAACAAGTTTTATTTTTTTGGCCGATCTCAGCCATTTAAGCATAGGGCAGTGTGCCCAAATGGGATTGCCACAAAAATAAAAAAAGAGGAAATAAGCTTTTTATACTCAAATCTGCATTGTGCCATAATAGTCAATGGCATGCATAAGACAACGATACCAGGGAATAGTGGTTGCTAAGGGGGAAGGCTTACTGTGAGTGTGGCATCTATGAATTAGCATTCAGGTTTATGCAAATGAAGGGATTGATACTGAATCACAGATTTCCTCTCAGTGTTAGCTTGCACCCAACTGTGTAGGCGCAGCAACACCATTGTATAAGTATAAGAGGTGTATGACCTCATAAGGGGATGTATCATGCATGCTGTAAGCTTCTTGGAGCTCTGTGGCCTGTGTTTGCCTTTAGCTAAACACAGCTAAGGAAGGGGGTTGTGTCTTACATTGTTGAGCATTGTTTTCTTCACTTAAATGGGTGTGCGTGCCATCCACTGGGTTTTAAACAAAAGCACTGGGTATGTGCAGCGAGCCTCAGGGCTTAAACGGGAAGGCAATGGGAAGGGAAAACAACAGTAGGAAGGCAATCAAGGAGAACTAGCATAGCTGGCAGGTGAAATGTATCAGAATCAGCCAATTACACAGGCAGCAGCCCAGCACACTACTATAAACTATGTAAACCCCTTTCAGTTTGTTTTTTCCCACAAATTCTACACCACCGGTGTACACATCCAGAGAAATTTTACCTGACAAAACTAACAAAATGTTAGGGGCTGCTGTCGCTGTCATACATCAATATGTGCAAAAGGCTGAGGGTGGTGAGGATGTGAATGCTGATAACCGACCCACAGTGAGGAGGAGGAGAAGAGTGTACAGACCCAGGGTAACCTACCAGGGGCTACATAAGCTGGAGATAGTGGAGTGCTATAGGGTGGACAAGGACATTCTACAGCAAATGGTTGAGCTGTACAGGCCCCGCGTCACACACAGAACCAACAGAGGGGAACCCATCCCAGTGGATACCAAGGTATGTGTAGTCTTAAGAATACTAGCCACAGGTACCTTCCAAAGTGCAACTGGAGATATGATGAGGATCTCAAAGGTATCAGCATCCAGGGTACTCCACCACTTCCTGGATCCCATGTCAGCACATGCCAGTGAGCACATATATTTCCTCAACACCAGTGAGGAGTTGATCAGCAATAGGTGTTTCTTCCACCAAATAGCAGAATACTCTGAGGTAGTGGGTGCTATAGACTGCACGCACATACACATCAAAGCACCACCCAGTGAGCGGGGTAGGGTCTACATAAACCGCAAGGGCTTCCCCTCCATCAACTGCCAGGTCATGTGCAATACCCATGGCATTATTATGAATGTGTGTGCTGGCATCCCTAGAAGCTATCATGACTGCTACATATGGCATATGACACAGCTGTACCTGTCATTTGCCGGTGGGGACATCTCATATGGCCACCTAGTGGGGGATGCTGGCTATGCACTGGAGCCTTGGCTGATGACACCCCTCAGAAATGCATACACACCTGAATAAGAACTGCATAATGAGGCACATGCACAAACTAGAATCATTATAGAGCATGTGCTTGGGATGCTCAAGTCACGGTTCTGCTGCCTGGACATATCTGGTTGAGCCTTGCAGTACTCTCCAGCTACATGTACACAAATGTTCTTAGTATGTGCCATGCTACGCAATATGATCCTGTGGAAACAGCTGCAGCAGGAACAGCACAGGGCAAGGCTACACAGCCCCCCCACCATTGCCAAGGCCATCACAGGCACAGAGTGACTCAGAGGAGGAGCTACCTGAGACTGCCCCTGTAGGCAGAAGGAGGCATGCCCAGTATGCCCAGGCCTTGGCAAACAGGCAACACATAGCACATACACTTATATGGTAGGGACTTAGGGAATGACACCTCTCTCTGACTCGCACATACAGTAAAAGAGATGCCAAACATGACACTATCTGTAGTTTACCATGTATAGGGAATGTACTATGTGCATCCAACATAGTCATCCCTCCAGCACTGTCTTCAATACTGGCCCAGCCACAAGGTAAGTCACTCTTCCTATCAATTACTGAATGGAGTAGGATGCTCTGATAGTTGTAGCCATGGTATGGATGCAAGCATGCAAGGGAAGCAGGTGGCCAAATGGGATGGCAACAGATAGTGGACACCTATATGGGCAGCATGAAATCCATAAGAAATACTGGTGTCAACAAACTAGACAGTACTAGACAAGGTAACAAATCCCAAAGCAGTACACATGGTTGCCCAAATAACTGTGGGTGTCTATAGGACACACTCATGCATGTTAGTGAGGCTCACATACCCACCATCAGTCTCAGCCAGCAGGACAGGTGTAGATGACCATAAAAAAAGGCTGGGCTAAGGCCTCCAATTGATGCCAGTGGTAAACAGCCCCCATCCAGACCTACACAGACAGACTACAACAGGTCTGGCAGTTGTATGTTAATTCTGAAGGGTAAGAAGTCTGAAAGTGAAATGTAGGTAAATAAAACCTAAGATCTGTACTCTACTTATATGCCTCCAGTCTGCATGATAGGTCAGAATACAAAACAAAATGGAAGCCAACAGAGTACCTGAAATACTAGTACAGCCATAGCAAATGTTTAAGGTCATCATGTGTGCCCCCCCCCCCCCAACAATCCTATGTAGAAATACAGTAACATGTAAGTGTGAGGAGTAATATCAGTGAAGCACAGATTGCCCGAGCTGGCCCAATCTACACGATAGATTGTTGCATGTGTAAAATATGTTGTTGTGTGTTCAATATTGTCTGGAAGTGGTCAGCATGTAGGCATGGGGGTTGTGTCTCAGTGGCCTATGGGCAGTACTGTGGTTGACAGGGCCATGTTCCAACAACTGCAGTGCCAACCACAATGCTTCTCAGTGATACCCATGTCAGCAGTTGTCCATACTCACTGTCCATATGTCAATATCTGTCACCATCTGAAAGATGGACATGCCATGGACATGGACCCATACAGACACACAGTACACAGGTAGAAGTACCATAGTGCATATAATGTAACTGTCCACAACATTCGAGTTGGACATACAGGTTAGCAACACATTAGTTGCCGTGTAGTATGGAATACTGGTGCAGTCTGACCAGTCACGGGCAGACCACAAAAAGCACAGTTATAAAGTAAGGTCTATGCCTATGTCCACGCACAAGGCAGCATAAGGGGAATGTCCCAGGTATATCTGTGAGTCAGCTGCAAGTAGCTTCTACCACACATGCACTCAGCTCACCACAACATCAGCCACAGGTTTATCACACGTCATATCCTTGCTGTTGGGAATGAGTACAGTATGACCCCACTTCTGTATGGGAATACCCACAGAATGCAACATGCTGAAGAAGTGTCCTATGCAGATGTGTCCCTGCCTGAATCCAGACCATTGTCTCAATATAGACAGGAAGTATTGCCGGTAACACCTCGCACACTTACGCTGTCACCCCAGGGGAATCCACTGGCTCACAGCCTGGGAATGTATGAATGACAGAATGCACTAGCCTGCTACAGATGACCCGCATCACTACCAAATGGCCTACAGTCCTCTGTCAAAGGCTTGTGCCTCACCCATAGTGCCAATGTATGATATCTCATGGGGTCCTAACAACCTAACACAGTCAACAGAACACAAATGCAAGGCCGAATTAGTCCAAAATGACAAAAAATACACTGAACCCACAGACATTGCCAACATCCTAGCTGACAGGTTCAGCGCAAACTTCTCCCCCCCTCCCCACCAAAAGGGCAAATATCTATCACAGCAGAGTGCTGCTCCCCTGATATCTCAGATGCTCAGGTAAGAGCCACCCTCTCCAAAGCAAAAAACACAGCATCAATGGGACCAGACAGTGTCCCAGGCTGCGTCATACATGAACTCCAAGAAGAGCTAAACCCAAACATAAAACTACTGTTCAATCTCAGCCTTACTACAGGATATGTACCCAAAGAGTGGCGTACAGCAACAGTGGTCCCTCTTCACAAAGGTGGTACCTCAACGGATCCTGGAAACTATCGCCCCATAAGCCTGACTAGTTTGGTCTGCAAAGCTATGGAAAGGATCATCATGGACCTCATAAATAAAGATATTGGGGACCTACAGACACTGGATCCTACCCAGTTCAGCTTTGTTAAGGGCAGATCCTGCCTCTTAAACCTGGTTGATTTCTTTGAAACAGTCACCAAGGCCATTGATGAGAGGAAGGTGGTCCACACAGCCTACCTGGACCTCGCAAAAGCCTTTGATACAATACCCCACTCGGGCACTATAGATAAGCTCACCAGTTTAAATATAAACCCCTATGTCACTAGATGGGTTGCAAACTGGCTCAAGGACAGAACCCACATGGTTAGAATTGCTGGAGCCATGTCAGACTCCAAAGCAGTTACAAGTGGCGTCCCACAAGGCTCCGTCCTGGGACCTCTCTTGTTTGGTATATATTTCTCGGAAGTACAGGCCAACACGGAAGGACTGTGGCTGACTAAGTTCGCAGATGACTGCAAGCTGGGCACCATAATCGACTCTCCAGCTGACACAAGCATCCTCCAAAAGGGCCTCATAGAAACAGACAACTGGTGCCAAAGCCATGGCCTCAAGCTAAACGTTAAAAAGTGTATAGTCATCCCCTTTGGCAAAAACAAAGTGCCCACAAATTATCACATAGGTGGTAATCCATTAAGTACAGAAGAAGTAATTAGGGACCTGGGGACCCAAGTTGATAGCAATCTCTCATTTGACAACCACGTGGCCAAAGTGGTTAGAAAAACATTGTATATAGCCCACCTAATCATGAAGGATTCACATCTAGATCAGGGAGGTCATCGTGCCTCTTTACTCATCCCTCATCAGGCCCATAATTGAGTACAATGCCCTTTTGGGATGTACCTTACCAGACACCTGCAGCAACTGGAAAGACCCCAAAAGTACCTCACCAAGAGGATCAAAGGGCTCACACAGATGCCATATGCTGCCTGGTTAAAGAAACTCCAGCTCTACTCAGTGGCATACCGCCTGCTCAGAGGCAATCTGTGCCTGACGTATAAAGCCATGTCCAACCCAGAATTAATGGACATGCTGCACCTCAGAAAATCCAAATCCCATCGAGCTACGTGCTCAAGAGACTTGAACCTCAGCACTGAAATAAATAGGACATGCTGGAGGGACAGATTCATAACCCAGAGGCTCCCTTCACTCTGGAATAAAATCCCAGACCAGGTTAGGCAGAGTCCCTCATTGACTCTCTTCAAGAGGAATCTTGATGAGTGGATGGGAGATTGTAGGTTTACCCCAGGTATCACTTCTGTGTCACTGTTAGACAGAGGCACAGTATACTATCCTCGAAAAAGGGCAAAGCAAAATTAATTTAAAATGGATGCCCTAGGGGAGATAGCCTAGTATGAACCTATGAACCTATATATATATATATATACACACACACATACGCGCACACACACACACACACACACACACACACACACACACACACACACACGCACACACGCACACACACACACACACACACACACACACACACACACACACACACACACACACACACACGCACACATATGTATAAAGGCAGAGTCTAGGCAGCAGAATCTGTGAACTAAATAAAAGTAAACCTAGCTATAAATTTTATTCAGACATACCCCATGTACAGTAAGGACAGCAGAAGAAAGGAAAAGAATAAAAGACAAAGAAAGGGAGATATCCGCCTGTACTCATGTCGACAGAGAAGAACATATAAGAAAAGAAAACACTGAAAAGGCTTCTGCTAACAGGAAAAAAAACAGAAAGTAACTTTTGTTTAGCATTACCTTTTGTCACGGGAAGAGACAGAAGAATTCACAGTGTCAGTGTTTTTAAGGTGGAAGATTATACCTTTCAGTTTAAAGAAAGAAAATGAAAAATTCAACCCAGAATTAGTGAGTTGAAAAAAAAGAACAAAAAGCTCTTAGATAGAGAGATTAAAGAAAGGACAGAAATTCGGCATTATTTCCTAGAGCTAAAACCTTAACAGTAATAATGAAGCTAACCCAAAATCACGTCAGGAGGGCATTCATCGAGGGAGAAAACTTAAGCGAATGCATAATGAATGAAACAGGGATTGCCAGTACTTCTTTTATAAAATGTCAGAAAACAGAGTTCCATGGTGGGTCACAAGTGGTTACTGGGCTATTGACCCAAAGGTCTTTATAAGCCTAGCCATATGTACCCAGCATAATACTAGAAACAAACAATATAAAGAATCATGCCTAAATTTGAGATCTTACTTAACAATGACTGCCCATATCTAGGAGGGTATAAGGGGTTACTGGGCTATTAACATTAACTTTAATCCCTATGTCACTTGATGGGTTGCTAACTGGCTTACTGACAGAACCCACACTGTAAATGTAGCAGACTCCAAATCCAGCTCCAGACAAGTGACAGGTGGAGTACCTTAGGGTTCAGTCCTGGGACCACTCTTGAGTGGCACCTACTTCTCTGAAGTACAGGCCAATACTAAGGGACTCTGGGTAACAAAGTTCACAGATGTCTGCAAACTGGGAGCCATTATTGAATCTCCAAATGATGTGGATACTCTGCAAAATGGCCTTACAGAAACAGATGCTTGGTTCCAAAGCCATGGGCTCAAGCTCAATGCCAAGAAATGTATAGTTATCCCCTTTGAGAAAAAACATGTACCAGTGAATTACCAAATAGGTGGCAGTACATTCAACACCAAAAGTGTGATAAGAAACTTAGAGACACCGGTGGACAGTGGTCTCACCATCGATAACCACAGCACCACAACAATCAGGAAATTCTTCTATGTGGCACATCTCATCACTAAGGGCTTTTCCTTCAGGCAAAAAGGAGGTCATTGTCCCACTGTACTCATCCCTCAATAGACCCATTATAAAATACAACACCCCATTTAGTATGTACCTCTCAAGACACCTGCAACAACTGGAAAGGTTGCAGAAATACCTCACTAAAAGAATCACAGGCCTAAAGCAGATGCCTATGCTGACCACCTTAAAAAACTCAGGCTATACTCTGTCACATATTGTCTACTCAGAAGTGATCTCTGCTTAACATACAAGGCAATGTAAAACCCAGATCTGTTGGACATGCTACACTTAAAGAAATCCCTATCCCTCAGAGCCACATTTTCCAGGGATCTAAACCTTGTCATCACAATAAACAAAACATGCTGGAGGGATAGGTTCCTGACCCAGAGACTCCCCAGACTCTGGAATAGACTGCCCATACATGTCAAGCAGAGTGCCTCTTTGGCCCTAGAAGGAACCTTGATGATTGGATGGGAGAAAGGAAATTCACCCTGGGGATCAGGGGTCCAGGAAGTAAATAGTGTGGGAAGAAATAGCCAGGGAATTATGGCTAGGCTTGTATAGGCCCTAGGGCCGATAGCCTAGTACCAACCTATGAAACTATGAGACAAAAAAGAAAGCCAGCACCTTGGGAGCACAAATGTTTATTGGAAAGACCAGACTGGTTTCAGCATATTGCTTTTATCAATGGTACATGAAATAAGGCAGTACAAAGACTGCAATATATACTCTGTCTAATTAAAAACAAATGACATCATTTCCTGACTAATGATTATTCAGTCTGATACTGAAAAATGAAAACAAACTACAATGAATATGATTTAAAGTTTAAACAAAAAGTTTTTTCTTTTTACTTTTATTCATTAATTAACTGGTCAACTAGACCTAAAAATTGTCTGTGCATTAATTGTATCAAGACCCATGACAAGAAAGGAGAAGTTGACAAAACTTGTCAGTCTGGCATTTAATCCCGGTGGGAATAAACCCCCTAATTTGATGACCCATTTCCTTTCCTTCATGTTAATATACCATGTCACCCTGTTTTGAAAGATCTGTTGCTTGATATTTTGTCAATTACTGTGAAGGTGAATTTAGCTGTGTGATGAACAAGTGAGTGTCTGTATAAAACATTAGTGGCCCTTGCATTTCTGATGTCTCCTAGATGTTTTGACATCCTACATCTAAATTGTCTAGAAGTTTGCCCCAAATAAAAGGCTTGACAAGTGCAGGTAGCCAGATATATAATTCAGTCTGTTCCACAACTGGCGAAAAAATTCATGTCATAAACTTACCCAGTGTTTTTACTAGTAAATGATTTTGTTTTGAAAATATATTTACAGAAGGTGCATTGTCCACAAGGGTATGAACCAACCAGTCTCTCTCCTGTTAATGTTGTTTGATAGCCAATGACATTCTGATCAGTGTATTTTTTGTAATGAGAAAAATGAGACCCTAGTGTTTTACCCCACCTGAAAGAATATAAGCATCTGCCCCCCACAATGTCACACAATGCTTTATTTGCCTTCAAAATATTCCAATGTTTCTCAATTATATCAGTCAAAGAGGCTGTATTCCTACCAAATGTAGTGACCATTCTCAAAGTGTCCGTGTTGTCCCTCCTGGATGTGTATTTGTATTGTAATAAAGCAGTGGTGGCTCATGGCATCGGACTGCAGGACTGCAGCCCCCCAGCTGTGTGAAGAAAAAATAAAAGCACAACTTGTAAAACAAAATATTTTTTAAATTAAGACTTTCCATATTTAATGGATGTAATATCCTTTTAACTTTTATTCTGAACTAGTTTGTTTAATTTGGAAAGACAAAAGCGCTAATAAAATAATCGAGTGGATTTGCCTACTCCTGCCTTCAGTTCTTCATTTTTTGAGTCTAGTTTGTGTTTTCCCTAATTCTAAACAGTTTGTTTTCATGGAGATGGCAGAATAGGCGTTTCCACCTTCACAGTCTTTATTCTCTTCCACCTCTCCCCAGGTGAGGGATGAGATGAACATTGGGACTTTGACACAATTGATTTTGTGTTTAACTAACAGGGTCGATGAGTTATCTAAACGCATTGACAACAATCAGTCTTCATGTTTGGGCAGTAACACCAACGGACATCATTTTTCATCACTTCAACATTCTGCAATGAACATCTTGGGTTCCCCCACCTCAAACCATCAGTTGGGTTCTTCTGGAACAGGACCCGATGTTTCAAATTCCTCCCCTATGAGGGACCACAACACACACAGTACAGAAAGAATTGATGCAAACGCCAACCTTCATATCAACTTGGACGTTCCTTCCTTGAACAAAATGCTAAGGATACCAATGGTTTTGTTTTCTAACAGCAACACAGGAAACCGGACAACATTATTGAATGAGTCAGGTAATGAAAATGAAAACATTTCAATTATTGACAAATTAAAATGTTTTGATTTAAAACTATTCAAGTGCAAAAAATTACAGTTGGAGGTAGTATACCTCCATGAGTGTCTGCAGAGGAAACATATACCAAAGGGAGTGAGGCAATGGAGATACCCGACAGGGTTAGTCAACAATTCTTCTTTCCACTGCGATCTGCTGCATTTATTCGATGAACAGGGTTGTCAGTTTCTTGAACTTTCGGTTAAAGACTACAATAACCAGACAGACAAACGTTCCAATGAATTGGACATTTTAGAAAAGGTCATTAAATCTGACCCAGACTTTCAAAGGTATAAATACGACTTCAGTCATATTTTCACTAGCATAGACAACAGTTTAAACAAATTTAGAGAAATCAAGATAAAGAAATTAGTCAGGGACAAACGAGATTATGAGGGTGGTACAGCATACCCCCCACCCCCACATTCCCAAAACAGCTCCAGTGTGAATTCCAACAATGGTCACACTCCAGTACAAAGAACAGAGGGGGCAAACTAAAAGACATTCAAAGGCCATCAACAACACCCTTTAAGCAAAGTGAACGAATCAAGGACAGAGAAGAACAATAACCAAGCAAACCTTCCACAACTCAGGATTTTTCCAACCAGGGAAGGACCAATCAGAAGTCTGTGGGAAGAGGTCAACATCGGAATTGCCAGCAGAGGGGCAGAATCACAGAGGGAGATGACCAACCAACACACAGAAGCCACTAACACCAATGTAACCATTGCCATCAATTCAACTGGAGACTTTAAAATTTATAATTTTCCACATATCTGGTAACCCAAGAACTGGTGGACTTTCTGGCTAAGGGTTTATCTTTTGTACCCAATAAAACTGCAAACCTTGCCAAGACCCTTATTGATTTCAAACTATTTTTATGCAAATTGAATTTAAAACTGGTCTTTGGAAGTGGTAGTTTGAGTAGCAATGAAATAAGGATTTCCAGTGTGTTTAATCTCCCATTACACCCCTCCTTGGTACTCTTTGAAAAGGTATGCAAGATTGACATACGGCACTCTTTGAGACATCCCAGGGAGGGATTTTCCAACTTTAAGGAAAAGGAAAAACTTATGTTGGACAGTCTAAGGGCACATAACATCAGGGTCATGAAACCCGACAAAGGAGGTGGTCTGGTATTTATGGACGAAGAAAATTACAACTACAGAGTGGGTTTAATGTTGGAAGCAGACACTTACATTAAAGTATCTTTAAATAAAGTAAATGGAGCTTACCAATGCATCAGATCTTTCCTTAATGATTTGTTTATTGAAAGGGTCATTTCATTGGAAACCTACAATTATTTATGTATGCCCGCTCCTAAAACACCTATATTTTTTGCACTTCCAAAAATACATAAAAACACCCAAGATCCACCTTTACACCCGATTGTCAGTGGCCGTGGTTCTGCAACTTTCGCATGTGCCAAGTATGTAGACAGTAAATTGAAAGGGTTTCTGGGAACCGAATCCCAAATTTGTCGGGATTACTGGCAGTTCTTAGAACACCTGAATTATTTCACATTTGATGAGTCTTTAAATTTTCTTACCATTGACATTAAAGACCTTTATACAGTGATTCCCCAAAACTTAGGTCTAGAATGGGTGAGAGATTTTTTTAGCAAGTAAAGGTGCATGTAATGATGAGACCTATGTGATTGAAACACTTTTGGACATAGTGTTGTCCAATAATTTTTTTCTGTTTAATAACACTCTTTACAAACAAAAATCAGGGGTAGCCATGGGCTCCCCATGTGGGGGAAGTTTCGCAAATTGTGTACTAGCCCACTGGGAAAAAATGTTTTATTCAAAAGTGATCTGTTTAAACAACAAATCAAATGGTACACATGTCACCTGGATGACATTTTTATACTAATCCAAGGTGATGAACGAATGGCCAGGGATTTTGTGGATCACATTTCTTCCCTAACGGAATTTTTAAAGTTTATATTTTCATTCAGTAAAGACAACATTCCATTTTTGGATGTTCTTATAACCAAAGACATTCACAACAAGAGGTATTTAGCAAGTGTGTACAGGAAACCAACTTATTCCAACAGATTTTTACACTATGAAAGTTCCCATTAAGTTCACATTAAATTTACCTTGTGACACTCTTCACCCTATGGGCTACCTGGAGCTTGAAGTACCAGTATAACACAGTTCTACAAATGGGTAGATAGGCGTGGGTTACCCTCTGAGTCCTGGAAAATGTGAGTATGTGTGTGTGTGTGTGTGTGTGTGTGTGTGTGTGTGTGTGTGTGTGTGTGTGTGTGTGTGTGTGTGTGTGTGTGTGTGTGTGTGTGTATATGTGTGTGAAAGTGTGTGTGAGTGTGCATATTTGTAGGAGACAGCATTCTGAGGCCTCATTCTCCAAATACATTAAACCTTGCCATACATTATAAGTGATGGTGATGTTGCAGACATTAGGAGAGCCGTGACAAAACCCTCACCATACTGTCTCTGTGGTGTGTGCAATAAATGCATATCCCTGTAGTAGCAATAATTAGATAGACAAGGGTTTGTATTGCAGTCCTGGTAAATGTGTGATTGTGGGTATGTCAGAGCATTATCATGGGATTCAGTGAGTACAATTTCCATTGTGGGGTGGGGGTGCTGGGTATACTGTCTTTACACCATGATACCACCAGTACATGTCCCAAGGTCCACTGTACGAGGACCGCTGTCACCATCAACCATACAGATAACTGATGACACTCTTCAGCCCAATAATGCATGTGCTGTATGCAAAAACTCTGTAACAGTATGGACTCACTGACAAGGTAGTCAGCACTGATAAACCCAGGTCTGTCAAATGTGTCTATGACTGTATGTGTTTGCCAATGTGTATATATCAGTATGTTATACTATGTATTGTCCATTAACACCCAGTACATCCCCCTCTGTCATACTGTACAAGGCCTGGTGATGTTGTTCACTTTACAGGAAGCTCGGGACACACCTCACCCTACATGCTCTGTAGTGTGTGCAATTAAGGCCAAACACATTAGTAGCAATAAGTACCTAGATAGGGGTTCTAATCTCAGTGTTGTCAAGTAAGTGTATGTGTGTCTGTGAAGGAATCTACTTCAGTTTGCAGAAAATATATTTCCCAGGAGATCATTTGTCCAAGAACTAACTGGCAAAAGGTAACATTGGAAAGCAATCATCTTGTGGAAATGCATTCCATCAAAACTAGTAGTGGATGTGTAAATGCCCTTTTCCCCACTGTACAACTGTACAGTGATACTGGAGTTGGTATATATAGTTGGGTGTGGTTGTTGTGGGCACAGCCACCCACATCGGGGATATTGTTGTGCATATCCCCCGCTTAGTGTGCTGTTATACTGTCCAGTTTATGTTAAGAGGTTAATTAGTTGTTAATCACACTATATGCGGTTCTACGCCACCCCACACCCTCCAACGTGGGGGACTCTGCCCCCATCACCAGCACAACTATGTATACCAACCCTAGAATGGCACTACATTGGGGAAAAGGACATATACCCTGCCAGTATCATTTTCAATTAAATTAAATTTGGCGGACTGATTATGTACTGATATGATGTTTTGGCAATTTGATCTTGGTGGAATTACATAGGCCAAAATGAGTTCTCTGCAAAATGAAGTACATCCATGTGAACAGTATTCTCTGTGTATTGCATCAACACAAAAGCATCTGTGTGTGTGTGTGTGTGTGTGTGTGTGTGTGTGTGTGTGTGTGTGTGTGTGTGTGTGTGTGTGTGTGTTATTCACAAACATTGGGTGTGTGCCACCCAGTACACTTACCATTGTCCACTGTAGAAGAGCTGCTTACATCAACCACCATACACTCACCTGTATACACCCCTCAGACCTATCAGCCACGTGGCACATGCAGTAACTGTTATCCAGACCTGCTAGTAGTGTTTAGCAGTACCCGGGATATGACACAGTCAATGTGTCACCAGAGTGCCACACCTCTTGTAGGAAAGGACAGCAGACCAACATCCTCCTGATACAGAGACATCTAGAACACAAACAGAATACATTATGGAGACCACATTCAGTCAGTGTTAATAACAGCAATAATGCATCCTGGCTGGACAGCTACACACCCTGATGTGTAAGCATTAAGCATTCCAGCTGACAACACTTTAAACAGCATTACATTGCTAAACTTTAGTACATTCACCTTGTGCATCAGAACCACATTAGCATGTCCCTGTATCAATGGTACTGATGACAGGGATGTGGCACAGGTATCATCATATACACAGGGTGTGGTGTGGGTTTCCAGAGGCCTAGGCTGAGCCATTTGGTTGACATCATGTGCGTGGGTTAGGGGGTTGTTTATTAAATCTCCTGTGCAGATGTGGTGTGTGTAAGTATGGAGATGCCATAGCTGTGATGGTGATGTGTGTGTGTATGGATGCATGCAGTTCTGCCATGTGGCTGCCCTATACAGGGATATGTTGAACAGCTGCAGACTGTACATGGCAGGGTGCACAGTTCACTGTGTCTGGCTACGGACACAGGAACTGCACCTGTCAGGGTTTGCATGTGCACCATCAGGCAGAAGCCAAGGTGTGGTGCTCTCCCCTAATGATGACAATTGTCTGCTGGATCCATGTCCCTGTTGGAACCAGCCAGGATCATGTGCATGTGGCCTGTTGCATTGTGGTGGGGACAGCACCCACCTGCAGTGCTGGTGCTGGTACTGCCACTACAGGAGCGGGAGTGAGATGTTGCATGTCCACATAGATTTCCACCTGTTGGTGTTGCTGACCTACGTCCATGTGGCAGATGCCCTACTCCCACCACATGCTCTACCACAGTCACCACACGGTCAAAGATTCCCACCATCTCTCACAACCATCTATCCATGACCTCTGCAAAATAACGGTGGTCATCTGCATGATCCCAGATGTAGTCACATACAGCAGGAAGAGTAGCCCTCTGGAGCCTCAGACTATATCTGGTGTAATGTTCCATATGTGCCTGTGCCTCTATGATGGCCTGAAACATGCATCTGGTGACACCTTCTGTGGCACTTCTGCCAGGGGCATGATGGCCAGCACCCCTCCTATGAGCACCTCTGTCCATCTGCCTGTGTGGGACCTCACTGGTCATCTAGCTATGGCTGCTTTGTACAGACACACTTGCCATAGTCACCACATTTTCCTGTCCCATGCCACCACCCGCCAACTGTCCTTCATCTATGGCCACAGATGATGGGGTATGTGTGGGCATTGTGACAGTGTGCAGGGACGGGGTGAATAAAAGTGGGATGCCAAATAATGGCACAAATTCAGCCCCTGACAACCCTGCCTGTGCCTCACTATGTCTATCATCATTGTCACAGTCTGTATGGACACTAACATCAGTTTGCCTGCAGGAGGAACCCTGTCCCCACCTCGCCACCTGTGAGGGGCAGACAAGAAATTTAAATTAAGACTTGTACATTATGGTTTACTTCTACACACACACACACACACACACACACACACACACACACACACACACACACACACACACACACACACACACAAACTTACAGGTGAGGTGGCACAAAGATATTACACAGACCTCTCATTACCCAGCAGTTGACATGCATGACATATGGCACTCAAAAGCATGCACTGCAGCCATTTGCAATCCTTGTTACCAACAATATACATCTCTGTGATGCATGAGTTGTGTTAGTAGGTGATGCCACTTCTCCTGGAACACACTGCACCCATGTACACATTATTGCTGTGCACCTATACAGCACACTGGCATGTACTGTGCACCATACCTCACAAGTGTACAGACCATTGCTGAATGTGTAGATGTTTGGCAGTTATGTTTGCTCTGTTGTTCACAACCCTATGTGTTTGTCTGACATAACTGGGATGATATAGGTTCATAGGTTCATAGGTTCATTGGTTGGTACTAGGTTATCAGCCCAAGGGTTTATACAACTCTAGCCATAACAATTCCCTGGCTATTTATTCCCACAGTATTTACTTCCCTGGACCCCTGTCTAGCAGGGTGACTGACATGATCCTCTGGGTGAATTTCCTATCTCCCATCCAATCATCATATGAGGACTGATGTCAATAATTAATGCCTGACCTTTGATTTGCAGATCTCATCATCAGCAGTGCATGTATGTGCAATAAAATCTGGTTACACCAACAACCTTCAAAGCTTAATGTGGATATGAGGAGTGTACACACCCCTGTTAACATACCAGCCTCTTCTATGATATGCAATGGGGCCACAATACTGCATTTGATAACATTACACACAGCGGATATGTGGCATATGACCTGTGCAATCCAATGCAGTATCAAACAAGTGTTAGTTGTGGAGATGCTGAATGAGATGCATACAATATGTGGGTTGCATACGTGTGCACACCCTTAAAACAATGGTTTGTTGAAGCACCTATTAAGTGAACTACAACAGTCACTATTAATGGAAGGGGTATACTAGCATGACACATCTTTACTTGGCATTATTTGGTCTGTCTGTCCTACAAAGGTTCCCAACTCTGCCAGATTGCAAGGTCAGCTTATGTGCACAACCCTTGGAGGTCACACAGTGGCTTCATTATTGCTGTAGAGTCTGGGTTATGTCTGGCACAATTCAAAACATTGACTGTGTTCAGATACAGCCATTCTTAGATAGCTTTGGATGTATGCTTCAGTTCACAGTTGTGTTTGAAGCTGACATACCTCCCTATCCTCAGCCTTATTACAGATGCCTGATAATGAATTCATATCACTTCACTGAAAGACCATTTCACTGACACCCATTTCACTGAGACCACATCACCTAAAGTTAATTTCACTGAAAGTTAATTTCACCTAAAACTCATTTCACTGACAAGTAGTACTCTAAGGCAAGTCAAAGGTATATGTCCTTTTACCCACTATAGTGCAGTCCTGGTGTTAGTATATATAGTTGGGGGGGTGCACAGCCCCCCTACCTAGTTGGGGTTTACCAAATAATGTAAAACAAAACCAGACAACAGAAAACCAAATTAAGTGAGGAGCTATGCCCCCACACCCCCCAATGTGGGGGGCTGTGCCCCCAAAACTTCCCTAACTATATATACTAACACCAGCATTGCACTACTCTGGGGAAAATTACACATACCCTTGACTTGCCTTAGAGTACTACTTGTATGTTTTGAGTTTTAGGTGAAATGAACTTTAGGTGATTTGGTCTCAGTGAAATGGTCTTTCAATGAAGTGACATGAATCCCTGACAACTATGGGCCAAACATGAGTGTTATTTTGTAGTGTTCCAAATTCCACTCACCATGTCTACCGGCCCAGTTCCAGCTAATGAACAGCAGCCCTAAAGGTGTACACTGGCACCAAACACCACATGTATTGTTATGAATACTGTCTGTAGGTTTGAGCCTTGGTCTCATGACACCATTACACATTGCAACACATGCCTTTGGGAGACTTGCTGTTATGCTTATGCTACCTGTACAGAGCCCTGGATAATGTTTCATGTGGGACAAATCTTCCATCTGATTACCCTACCCAATAGGCCACACTTATGCAGAATCCAGGTGATTGTCAACACAGGTACTACACAGGAAGTACTTTCTAGACATTTCTGCACTCCCTCAGTTTTGCTGCATGTTTCTGGGCAGCCTCCATGACCAGTTTGCAACATGTTTTGTCATCTGTTTTGGATGGGCATCTATTTTTTACATCACTGTTGTCCCATATTTAATACACCTCTAGATCACTGTCTGCACTGTTTGTCATGGTATATGCAGTGGTGAGGGAAGGTTACTTTTCCCACTCCTGACTGCTACCTTTCAGATATGGGAGCCATTTAATGCTTTGTAAGATGTGTGCAAGCCATGGCTGCCTCTGTTGCAGGCAACTGGGCAAATGTCATGGACATACTTCTTGGACAGCAGACCATTACTTGGTGTGACATTGAGGCCCTGTACTTGATGGCAGGTGTGTACTCAAGAAGAGTGAGTGCTGCCAGTACATCACAAGCTGTTTCCACAATATATTTGGAGTGTGTGCACACATATGCTTCCAGTGTTTTGTAAGGTTTGTATACCCCATATTTGTTGTCCTAACATAGGATTCCATATTACACATTCATTGCTCATGCTAGGATCACATTACAGGTTGTAAAAGGTGTGGAATGTGTTATTGTGGTCTGCCGTTGTATATATCAGGAACAGTTGCCATTGTAATAATGGTGTATACACTTTTCTATCCACTGTATAAGGGTAATGTTTCATACATGTCCCTACTGTAGGCCATTTGTCCCACCATTGTGTTTATCTCTGTCTACACATCTTGCACTTACAGGTTATGCAGGAATCTTACATACCCTTCAGATATGCCACCATGGTGACTACTGTGATGCAGTGCAGTTAACACCAACAAAAATGAACATGTACGACATGCATTATGGGTAGGTGTGTTAAATGTATGCATGGCAAATAGCATGGCCTTAACATGGCCAGTGGTTTGGCAAACCTGAACAAAACAACTCCATTTCACCAGCTACAAGCTGCTGTCTCAGCTGTATACCAGAGGGATCTAAATAGTTATGGGAGAGATGCAATGTCAGTAGCCACACCTGTGGCATTGGTACAGGATGGAAGCAGCATTTCAGCACATCAACAGTACAAACCTCAGTACTAAGGCTTATACATATCTGTGCATTACTACACTCCAGCAACAGACTATCTTATCTGATATACGCATGTAGATACCTTACAGATAAAAAATGTATAAGCAACAGTGTTCTAGTAATGTGCACTGGGGCTTTACCTGCAAGCTCCTCGTCCATTGTGTGGGTGTCACCCACCTCCACAATGCTGTTTTCGGCTTCATGGCTTGTCTGGCGGGCGGTTGCCCCAAGGCTGGTGAGGAGCTCCTCAGCATGTGTCAGTGAGTGCTGGATGGCTTGACCCCCACCTGTGGCTAACCGGTCCCAAACAATGGCAGCAGCCCGTTCACGGGCATGGCGGATGAGGTCAGTGCAACGATGCTGCACCTTTTCATAATTTCAGCTGTGCAGGCCGACATTGTTTACCTTGTGGATGAGCTCATTCCACAAGTTGATCCTATCCTGCAGATCCTGGGCTCTGCAGCTGAATAATATGTTGTAATGTTGTATGACATATTGTATTATGGTGTCATTCTTTATATTGGTGAATGCTGGCAGCCATGGATGTTGCATATTACCTGGAAGACATAAACAGGAAAAAAGGTTGGAGGACCTCATACGGTTGTCCACTTGCACATCAACAGTGGATATTACCTGCAAATAATCCAGACTATACTATAACACTGTAAGCTATCATGGCTTTGGCATCTTGCACTCCTGTCCTTGACCTGTCTAGTTCCCCCAATGTTGGACACTTAATTGCATAATCCTGTATTCTCCATTCATTTCTGTATAGAGGGATGACAGTTGCCATCTTCCATGTGGATGGTGTATGGATGGTGGCAAGTCTGTGTTTGACTGTAGTGTGTGATGGAGCTATGCACACATGCCTGAGTTCATGTAGGAGTCACACTGTGATGTTCACATGCTCCATGGAGACTTGCTGTTGTTGCCATCAATAGGCATTATGTACATGCTCACCATTGATGAGGGCAGAAGTGTGGTTGATGTGCATATCCCCCTGTACAAATGTTGTGGAAAGGGTGGCAGTGTTCCCTCCTAACCTGTCTGATGCAGGTTGCCTGTATCCATGGCATGCATGTATGAGGTGTGCTTTACCCCTAGTACAGGTTGAATTGTGTTACTGCTTCTGAGACTGACTACATATGTGAAGACATTGTTGCAACTGGCCTTGGTGGTGTGGATGTCTGATTTATAGTCATAGTCAGCATTACAGGAAGTCACTGGTGAATCTACATGCTTGCTCAGATAGAGGTGGACTTGCTTCCAAGTTGTGGTCTGCACCTATGTGTCCCTGTACAGCCACTATACCAACCTATTATGTGCTTTGTGTATTTCTACTGTCCACCAAGAATGATTATTCTATTGTTGGTGAATGCTGGTTGTACAGGTCGGGTACTGCTAATGCCATATGGCTGCAGTGGATATAAAGTGTACACACCCCTGATATAATGCCTGGTATTTGTGCAATTGAAACATGACCCCACAAAAGCTTATTTCAACACAATCCCCATCTGTAATGTGACCTATAGCCTGCTCAATTCATTTGAAAACATGACAATCTGTTCTGTGAAAACATACGGGAAATGATATTCAGTACAGTAAGCCAGTTGAATGTGTGTGCACACCCTTAAATTGATATGTTGTGTAAACACCTGCTGAGATGATTACAGCATCCATTTGACTTGGTATGTACTCTAGCATCATGACACATCTTCACTTGGTAATGGTTGCTTACCTTTCTTGAAACAGATTTGTTTATTTTTCAATAGAATTGTACAGGTTATGGGTCACATTTGAGGTGAGAAACATTTTGAAATGATTTTCTGTGGTCTCATTGACATACAGCACACAAACTTGGCATTCTAACAGGGGTGTGTACACTTTGGATATCCATTGATATGGGTGCTGATATAGCTGTTTGTGGTAGGCATGGACAGTGGCTCATAACATAGTTGTACACTTCTCTGATTACTACCTGATAATCATGCCTACTGTCATACCCATATCAGTGTCATGGCAATGCAGCAATCAGTAGCTGTACACATTTCATTTTGTTGCATGCAGTGACACTGATATTATACATGTGCAACATGCACAACCTATTTTCCAGACTGCTTCTGACCCATGTTATTACTTTTGTGCCTTTCTGCTGAACACACTTATACATACACATGCTCAGAGGATACCTGGTATAAATTTATGTTATATGTCAGTATGGCACACTGTATTTACAGTCTTGCAGCTCAATCATACTTCTCAACCTGCAATACCAGGACTTCTGGACAATGGTCCACATCAATGGGTGACAACAGGGAAATCAATATTGATAACGTATTAATATAGCTGGCATAACACAAGTGGCCCTCAAGATGGTGTAGCAGATCTCCAAATTCCTTATGGAGCTCACTATGCACCAGACCCCAGACCTGGCTTCAGGTGAGAGGATCCTGTCCGTGCCTGTACCCGGGGGGGGTCGAGCCCCATCCCCAGAGGTGGTTCCACCTAAAGGTGGTGCAGGACGAGTGGACGAGGAGGTCCTGGGCTGGGTCCCAGATGCACTGGGGCCCAGTGTCATGGCCAGATGAGGCAGGAGAGGCAGATCCACTGGGATCAGCCTTTCCTGATGTGCTATGGTGTTTCAGGTTTAGAACATATGTTGGTTAGTGATGGTAAACACATTCCAGGATTAGTTATAACAACATGCATGAGTATTCCCATTAACCCAAAATAACAGATTTGGAACATCTGCATAGCAAACAGAACACATGCATATATGGAACCACAGTAGGCATTACACCAGCATGCAGGTTACATTGATAGCAACAGTTCACCAATTAACATTAATTGGAATCAATTTCAACATTCTTAGAACAAGAGGACACATGTCCCAACAGTAGTTTTGGTGGAAAACAGACCCATTCATTTATGTGTTTAGATTATTGGTGAAGATAAGGTGGGGGAGAGAGCGAGAGATGTCAGTTAACAAATGTTGATTCTTGCAGTGGTCACAGCTTTAATGATCATTGCTCTACTCATTACTCTACAGGTATTATTACAACAACTATGGCCTTGGGTTGGTCAGTGGTATGTTTGTACACAGTTTAATTACAGCCTTCCTATAACTACTTTATACTTTCTCTTACCTGGAAGACCTGTGGAGGGAATGTTTTTTAATGCAGTGTGACTGTTTCTACCCATATTCACATAGTCAGGGTTACATATGTGCCCTCATACTGTGTGTGTGTGAGTGTGTGTGTGTGTGTGTGTGTGTGTGTGTGTGTGTGTGTGTGTGTGTGTGTGTGTGTGTGTGTGTGTGTTACTGACACACTCTGTCTTGATTTATATTGGTCGCTCTGGTTATTGTTAGCAGGGACCATTAGTTGTGGCAGCATGACACGTTTGAATAATTCTTGGGGAAGACCAATTGGTGTATGTACTTATCTTGCTGTCATTTGCAGCATTGGGGTTGGACCATGGGTGTTGGACACTATACCTACAGCCTTCTTATGGCTACTTTATACCTTCTCTTACCTTGAAGACCTGTGGAGGGAATGGTTGTTAACACTACCTGACTGTTTCTACACATCTTCACAAAATCCTAGTTGAAATTATGCATAAAGCTTACTACCACTCCTGGTATTCGAACCATGACTCTTTCTGCTAAAAATATAGCAAGTGCATTTTTCAGAGAGATCTATTGAGAAACTGTTGTCTTTTTTTTGAATGATTTCTTTCTCATTCTCTTTTTGTTGTATGCTCTGACCTTGTAATTACAACATTCTTATACGTACATTCACACCTTTTCACATAGTACAGTGTGGAAAACAATGGTTAACACAACATTACTATTCAGATATCAGATCTTGGTGTGTGACATTTGTAATATCAGTTAATCTCATGTGTTATAGAGGCACTAACTTTGTCAGATGAGACTTGATTGTTTAATGATTTCAGAGCTATAGTTGCTATGCATAACCTGTACACATTTCATATCATACCATACTAGATTAAACACAACCAGTTTTGAATTTTATTGACAGGCAGTTACAATTTTATGAATATATGACCTATATGAGACTATTACTGTAATACTGTCTGCTTTATTCAGTACAAACCATACCTATTTTTTAACAATGCAAGGTGACATTCTGCTCCTTTATATTTATTTGGTATGAATACTACACGCTAGATTGTTACTCACCAGCCTCACGATGCAGCCTTTGCAACCTGCTGGCATGTGCTTCCTCATTCACAACCTGCTCAGCTGAAGCTGTAATGCAGAGAGAGAAACATTTAAGCATACCTATCCATCACATACACAGGCTGGAATTGGTAAAACGTTGTTGCTATGAATACTTACACACTGCTGGGACATCACCCCTCTGTTGTGCTTCTTGACCCACTGTTTCAAGAGCTCACTCTTCCTCCACTTCAAGTTGGCATAGTGGTGCTGGACCTACTCACCAGTCTGAGGGATACAAGTGGCACTGGTGAGATCATGGGTGAAACTTTCCCAGGCTTCCACTTTGTATTGGAAGCCCTGGTACTGGTCCTGCAGCAGTCTCACATCATGTTTTTTACCAGGAGTATACCATGACCTTGGACTCTTGTATGCCACAGCACTGTGCTTGAAAGCGCATGCCCTCTCCAACACCTGCCATACTGCCTACAGTGGGGAGCTACAACCAGTTATGAGTTGTATTCCCAACTGCGAGGTTTAAATACAGCTGATTTCCTGCACTTTGCTGTGATTGGATGGTTTTGAATATGCTGAGCTAAGCTAAGCTACAGGCAAACCTGCTTAGCTAAGGTTGGCATTGCTTAAAGGGGCAGGTTCATCACTGCTTACCAATGGGCGAATCCACTTAGCTGGGCTACTCATTGCTTAGCATTCATATTTACACAATGCTTGCACCCAGTCAGCATAGCTGTGCAATGCTTAGCATTGCTTATGTTTTATTTTATGGACTACCACCTGTATGGGATTGATTCATCAGTCCTAACATATTATACATTTGTTTACCTTCTCTGCCATCCCACAATGTGCTTTCATTACATTTATTCTTGTGTGACTATACTGTATGGGGCACTTGTGTTTATATGGGGGTTTCACAACTTTATTACAGCCCAGTGCCCTCCTTCCATATACAACCCGTACCAACATCCTATATCTGCAAACTTCTTCAAAAGCTCAAACCCGGTACCCCTTCTGCAGACCACTTACCACCTGAATACCTCCAAATAGCAGCCAAAGTCATTGCATACCCAATATGCATCCTTATTAAGAGAACAATCACAGAAAGTAACATCCCATCCATATGGAAAGTCTCTCACATTATCCCATTACATAAAGGAGGCAAATCCACTGATATCTCTAATTTCGACCAATTGCACTACTCTCCCCACTGACCAAAATAATGGAAAAATGTATTCACCAACAGCTACTTCAACATCTGCTCCAAAATAATCTACTGGCCAACTGCCAGCATGGCTTCAGACCCTTTCATAGCACAACTACCGCCTTGCTAACCTTCACTGACTGTATAAACAGGAATCAAAATAACAACTCCCTATCTTCTGCACTATTCATTGACCTATCAAAAGCCTTTGATACGGTTAACCACGACTTACTAATCAGTGAGCTAAAAGCCCAATCTCTTGACCCACAAGCAATACATTGGTTTACATCCTATCTAGAAAATAGACAACAAGCAGTACTCTGGGACAACAATCTCTCCTCACCTATTCCCGTAAACATTGGAGTCCCTCAAGGCTCTATTCTAGGCCCTCTTTTATTCTCCATTTTTACTAATAATCTCAACACTATTTTTTCTAAAGCCACCTGCATACAATACGCCAATGACTCAACTTTAATCTGTACAGCTAAGTCATCAACCTCTCTTCAGACCTCGACTCAAACAGTATTTAATACTGTAGAAATATGGTTTACCCACCATTGCCTCCTCCTAAATCCAAAAAAAAAAAAAAACAAATTACTGCTTTTCTCTCCCACCCAAAAATCACCAGAAATCAACTTTACAATTACCTCTAACGATGGAACTACTATTACCCCAGATACTAACGCACGTCTCCTGGGAATAACCATAGATAATAAACTCAGCTACGGCGACGATATCAATAACACCATCCAAACTGTTAATAACAAACTAGGCTCCCTGTACATAACCATAGATAATAAACTCAGCTACGGCGATGATATCAATAACACCATCCAAACTGTTAATAACAAACTAGGCTCCCTGTACATAACCATAGATAATAAACTCAGCTACGGTGACCATATCAATAACACCATCCAAACTGTTAATAACAAACTAGGCTCCCTGTATAGACTCAGACCCTACCTCACACCACTAGCGAGAACCTCTGTTGCCTAAACTCACCTCATTTCTACCCTTTTCTATGCTTCTGCTATATACACCAACCTATCAAAATACAACATAAACAAACTGGAAACTAGCTATAACAACATAGCCAGATTTGCCACAGGGAACCCTTTCAGAACCCACCACTGCTACAACCTCAAACAACTAGGATGGTCAGAGCTACAAAACCAACTACTGTATAATCAACTTGTGATCACACAAACAATTCTTCATCACCCAAATAACACCCCAATCCTCACCAACCTGATCACCCCATATAAAAATCTTTCAACACTTCGCTCTGCAAACAAGCTACTAATTTCTAATATCAAATCTAACAATAAAGCGGGGGACTCACTATTTACCAATATTGTGGGCAAAATCTGGAATAACCTTCCTATTACACTCACATCTCACTCATCAACATCTCTCTTCAAGAAACACCTAAAAGAACATCAGCAACTACTCTGGCTCTGTCCCTGTTTGAAACCAGACTGAACCATAGTTCATCCCCCTTTTTCTTCTCCTTGCTCTACCCCTATCTTCCCTGCTATGACCTCTTTGTAACTAAACTCTTCAGAAGTCACCTGCACACTAGCTAGTGCTTTGTTCTTTCTTCTTTCATCTATTTCCTTCATTCTCTTTCTTCTTTCTACTCCATATGTCTCAATAACTCTGAACCCTTGTATTCTCCTACACTTGTGCCAATTCTAAACTTTCCTTTGCCTCTATACTTATTTCTTAAACATAAGTCTCATTTTTTTATATCTTTCTCTATCCAAATATTGTTAATCTTCTCATGTGTAGTAATTCATAAAAATATGCTTTTTAAGTATTGAACTTTTAACTATTGTAGACTTGTTTTATGTATTGTATTTTTAACTACTGTTTTTATGTAAATTTTACTTAACTTTGGAGCTTATCTCCCTGGGCCTCTACTGAAAAAGGACATGTATCCAGCTAGACTAGCCCAGTCAACAAATGTAAAATAAAATAAAATAAATAAAATAAATATTACACTGACACCTCACATCTGGGCCTAATACACTGCTCTGGTTGAGAAATATAAGTTACTTCCTACATTAATATACAAATAAATTAAAATTGCAATGATTTTACATACAAAATGGAAATGGTTTTGGTGAGTCTCGAACTGTGAATGATTACATGAAAGACGTACACTCTACCTACTACACTATTGCTTATGTTGGATGTCTATTGCCATTTAACTTTTAATGCCATTTAAGCTGAGCTAAGCATAGCTAAGCAAAGGGCACACCCATGCAGCTACACTCAAACTTTATTACAGATGTGAAAAAAAAAAGATTTATTTGTTGGGGGCTGTGCTTTGAAAACATTGATGACATATAACTTTTCACAGTATGTCTGGATTTTTGCCTTATGTTCTTGGTCCACTTTTCATAAACTTGTGGCTCTTTGGCACATCATTAAAGATTGAAGTTTGACAATAATAACAGACATTTGCATTTTATACTTCATACCTTTCAGAAAATTCATGCTAATGCAAAACCTGTTATTCTATTAACTTTCTAAGTTTGCAATAGCAATATTTTACCATTGTCCCTTATGGCTTTGTCCAGAGTTCTTACTCTAACGGGTTGAGAGGTGTGATGAGTGATCTTGCTCTTTTTAGATTGCCATATGGCAATTCTGGTGTGCTGGGGGCATGTGTATTGTGAGAGCACTGCTCTCAGACACGTCCCCTGTGCTTGTACACATCCCGTGTACTTAGAGCATGGCAGCACGCCTTCATACATATGCATGGTACACTGCCGTGCTGTATGGGAATAAGTTATTCCTGCACAGGCGTTTGCTGAATCAGGGGAAGGAGTGTAATACAGTATTATGTACTGACTAAAGCATAAAGGGTAACTTCATTCAGTAGGGTGGGAGTTCAGGGAGGTCCACTGCAGTTACACAGATGGCTGAGTAGAAGTTCTTGTCAAGTTTGAGGGAAAGTTCTCCCTGAATTATAAGAGGGGGAGATGATTTCATTTGGAGAGATCATTCAGAAAGTATAGGACAATGGCTCTCATGCACTTAGAGAATTTAACTCAAAAACGAGAGCTATCACTCTTACTGCCCTTTATGTAAATCAGATTTCTGGCTGAATGACAAGTGGCCTTTGATTTAAAAGAAAAAATAAATGAAGGCAGCTATAAGGTTATACTGTCAGGGAAGCAAAAGCTACAGGCAATTTGGTGTGCGTGTGTCAGTTAGTGTAGATGATTACAGTTCTTAGCTGTTGTCAGGAGTCCAGGGTTTGGTTCTTTCCTTCTTCATTTGTGTACTTTATGCTTCCAGTCAAGTCACTTAACCAAGCAGAGCTCCAGGGCCATCCCTAAAAAGGGATGATGTGTCCAAGTGGGCTTACCTGATTAACAAATACATTTAAAAAATTGTTGATTTTTATAATTTGTTATTTAGGTAAACCGTCCTTTGTCCAAGTGGATTTGACTGATCAACAAATAGATTAATAAAATGTTGATTTTTATATATCTGTTAAATAGGTAAACCTCTCGGATAAAAATGTTTCTTTTCAGGAGCAACCCAGAAGCACTAATTGATGACTTGTCCAGACTGACACAGTGGAAAAGTTGAGATGGAAGAAATTGAAACCTGTACTTGTGGTTACTGAAATCAGCTCATTAACAGCTCAAAGCCATAATCTTAAATACTAACTGCCAAACAGTATTGTATTTTATACAACAAAGCCATGGAAGGAAGCAGGGACTTCTGCAGAGAGAAGTCTAAGATCCTATAAGACAGGCCAAGTAGTGTCAAATAAAAGTACAGATAGTGGAATCCTTGTCAGAAGTAAAAAACAGGAACTAAATGAATTTCTCTTAATTGATAAAGGAAGGGTTTCAGAAATGTCTGGCAGGTCAAAATTGATAGAAGATAAAGAGATAACATTAAGAATAAAAATCACACTGGGAAACTCACAGAGTACCAGAGGCACAAACTAAGAAAAGTTAAAAATACTTAAATTACACATATCATAATACTTAAATTACACATAACTGACGAGTCAAGAGAGTGACTGCAGTAGTCCAATAGTGCTAATCCCTAATCCTGATGGATGGATTGGAATTTGTTATGTCCAATCTGATAGATATCCATTCCCAGAGTTGAGGATCTGACATAGAACTTATGGAAGGTTAGATACCCAACAGTATTAGTGTATGGAAAAGAGAGTCTGTCAGATTCCACTTACCAGCCTCCACCCCTCACCCCACGGCCAATGTTTTTTAGGGTATATAGTGTTAGTGGATCACAGCTGCCTTTTAGAGGCTGATCGTCAAAGCCTCACTCCCACTATGGTATGGGGTGTATATTAGTAGATTGAATGTTTAGGTGATCAAACACCTAAACATCAATCTCCTAATATCGAAAGCAAAAAATGGTGAACAGACGATTTAACACAGGGAAAAATTTACCTTGGTCGTTCACTAGAGTTTGCTATTTCCCTACTGTTGAGCGATCTCAGAGTTGGTATATTTAGTTAGGGGGGTGTGAGGACACAGCCCCCTACTTAATTTAGATGTAAAGTAATTTTTTTTCTGTTGTGGCTGAGGGACGTGTTTCCCTGGGACATTCGACAATGTGAGGTTTGATATTAGGAGATCAATGTGTAGGTGTTCGATCACCTAAACATTCGGTCTTCTAATATAGACCCTGGTACGGCATACCTGGACATGGTCATTTAGTCAAAGGACAAGGATTTTCACTTGTTAAAGTGCAGGTTGTGGCAGGCAGGCTGGACTTCCAATCGCAGGAAAAATACACTGGGTATGGTGGAAGCTAATTAGTTAGGTTACCTTTTAGGGATAGCTGTTATCAAGTTCTGATGGTCCCATGAGGCAGATAAAATATTTGTTGAACACAAGATGATTACATGTACTGAACCTGTATTCATATCTCTTGACTTTACTAAAGAGTTTACCTTATATACCAATGGTCAGTGGTAGTTTTGTGGCTAGCACTTTCCTTAGACATTCAACATGAGGATCAGTCTGTGTGCTATATCAGAAGGAAGCTGAGCAATGCAAAGAAGAGATGTTCTCCTGTTAGAAGATAGTGTCTTGCAACAAAGTTGGCCTTCTGTGCCTTGAAATACCTTTTAATAGACAGGCACTTTACCAGAACTATAACTATGGTGAGGGTGAATGGAGCAGCTGCCCTGATAGCACACAGTAAGGGGACTGTAATTTTTAACTACTGAGGGCGTATGAATGTGGAAGTGGTATTCATGTGAGAGGCCACAGTTATGCAGTATAAAAATAAGTAGTCTGGTGGGCTAAATTCAAGAAGTCAGTTCCTCACTGAAGGATTATCTGAAAAGAAAAACTGTAAGAATTGGGTGAAAGAGGTCCCAGTCGTGGATAATCTGTGGAATGTATCCTGTGGATTATACCTTGTGGAAGCACCAGTTTTCAAAGTGGAAAGTAGGATGTGGGAGAGGCCTGCAGCCTTAAAAGCTTCATTTTTGATCTAGGAGAAACATGCAGCCAGGGACTTCCTTTTAATGATAAGACAGATTGCAGCCTTAAAGATATCTGTGAACTGCACGCTGTTATGAAGGCTATGATTGTTTCATTTTTGGAGTTTGAATAGCCCTGGGTTTTAAATATGTCTTGCTTTCAGTGTTTTCTTGGATTTACAATAGACACACATGAGCACACACACACACACACGCACGCACACACGCACACACACACACACACAGTTTATTAATGAATAATATTAGTAGTATAAATACTACTTCTGGTCTCCACTGAAAAGAGGCTACTAACCTTGTTGGACTGATTCAGTCAACAATGGGTAATAAATTAAAAACAAATATGTATATATATATATATATATATATATATATATATATATATATATATATATATATATATATATCTATGGACAAGAACAATATTACGTATGCATATGTAATGGGGGATGAACTGGATTACAAGATCTCATCACCATATTCATCACGTTTTGACCAAGTCAGGTGACACATATCCTAAACTGCTATTTTATGACAGACGCTTGAGAAACAAACATTTAAAAATCTCTTGACTGACATGAATTTCATTAAACAAACACCATGCCTATATCAAACATTGAGGGCCTCAGAAATAACTTAATTAGAAAACTATATACTCAGCCCTATTTTAAAACCATTTCTAATATCAAGATCCTGCTTGCAGAGGCAGATTGTCTATCTATGGCATTGGTGATGCAATCTATAGAGCCAGACATCTCACATATCCAGTTAAAAAGCATGTTTATAAAATAATGCGCAATCTTTCCAAGTTTAACCCAGAAATATTCATTACTACACTATCATCTATTAACTGGAACTTCCTAAAAATCCTCCTAAGATACTGTAATTGAATTTAGTACAACTTTTCTAAATACCCTTAATAGGCTTGTGTCTCCTATAAGAAAGACGCTAAAACTAATAATTCAATTTTCCTCTCCAAAGTGAGTAGAATGCTAATGCAGGATAGAGAAAATGCATGGGAAGAATGTCAAAAATATAAAACACCCCAATATCTTGAACACTTCAGAATGCTTCATAATTATACTAAAACGTGAATAAATGAAGACAGAAAACTATGCTATAATATCATTCAGAATAATAGTAAACACAACTCTAAAAAGTTTTGGACATCCGTTAAAAAATATTACATCCCAGCCAAAAATTCAACCCAAATCCCTTCTCTCATTAACTCACTACTCAAAACTGCAATACAGCTCAACTCTTATTTTATAGATAGTATAGCATCTCTAACCAAGGATTCCTCAACATCTAATCCCAACCCTGCCCAAGAGTCACATCCACTTTCAGCTTCAAACCTGTACCCACATACTATATAAAATTACTCTTAAACTCAAACCAAGCTCTACTTCAGCTGATGACCTTCCAAGCGAGTACCTAAAAATAACAGCCAATAGCATTGCCTATCCTGTCTCAAGCTTGATAAATAGGCCAATCCAGGAATCCCATTTTCCCTTTTTCTGGAAAAATGCCTCACATTATCCCTGTTCCCAAAGGAAGAAATTCAACAGACATTAATAACTTTAGACCCATAGCAATCTTGTCTCCCCTTGCCAAATGACAAATGTATTCCAAAACAATTGCTAGACTATCTCCTGCAGCAAAAACTCCTACCCCCCCATACAACATGGCTTCTGTCTTTCCATAGTATTAGCACTGCCCTTCTAACCTATATAGGTACTGTCAATAAAGCTAGAGATAATGGCAGAATAGTCTCTTATTTCTAGACTTGTCTAAATCCCTTGACACAGTTTGTCATAGCAAACTTCTTCAAATATCCTCACTGGGTCTCTCTCTCACCCCACCCTTCTGTGGTTCAAAAGCTACTTGTGCAACAGGTGTCAATCAGTAAAATGGCACTTCATGCTCTCTCCTTACTTCCTAGTCAGCACTGTTGTACCATAAGGCTCTGTCCTTGGTCTTGTCCTCTAACCTTTTCACATACATCATCTGTACATCCACACAACAGGCCACCCTAATACAATACACAGTTGATTCCATTCTCATATGCACATCTGACAACATGGTAGACCTCCAAATAATTTCTCGGAAAGCTTTAACAGCCATTGAGACATGATTTAACTCATAACTCCTGTTCAACTCAAAAAAGACAAAACTACTGCTTTTTTCACAAATAATTCTCTCATGAAAAAACAAAATGTAAAGTCCTCTTTCTTGATAATACAACCACCGACGTCACTTCTCATAGCAAATTTTACATTCAACCTGCATACAGGGCCAGCCTTAGCTGAAATGGTGCCCTAGGCGAAGTAGTACTCCAGCGCCCCGTAAGCCCCACCCACACCATACTAATGCACACCCCTATAAGCCACACCCACAGGTAGGCCACTCTCCAAGAAGGCCACTTCAGTCTTTTCCTTCAATTATTTAAATGCATAGAAAGAAAGATACCTTATAATGTAGTTAAACTGCAAGTGAAGGACGGGGGAATTTTCCTTTAATAAACCTGCTTTATCTGTTGCTCCGTCACACATATTTTACTATAAAAGTCATGTCCTCAAAAAATAGAAGACCGTGTGCCTTGTTTCAAAGGGTTGGTTAACTTACAGTTTAATTTACTTTGGGGTAGGCGAGCGAGTCTTACAGCTCAGTGAAAGTAGAATAGCAACCTCTCTCCTCCCTGTGTACAGTAGCTTAAGCTAGAATAGCACAAACACAGATAGCCATTTGCTAAACAATACAATCTTGCAATGAAAACAGACTTAGCATAAGCATTAAACTTCTCTGCCATTGAAATGAAATGAAAACCCACATTCATAGAAAATCCATCTGGCCATTAAGTTTATCTTTGGGCTGTTTTCAAAACAGACTCCCTGCACACATTTTTAGGGCCATGCATGCATGTATTCATTCTTTGAGTCACCTTCCTGATTCTAGTAAATTAT
>NC_056729.1:1737027179-1737048039 GCF_019279795.1 Protopterus annectens | reverse complement strand
GAAGCACTAATTGGTGACTTGTCCAGGCTGACACAGTGAAAAAATAGATACGGAAGAAATTAAAGCCTGTACTCATGGTTAGTTTTTAACAGCTCAAAGCCATAATCTTAAATACAAACTGCCAAACTGTGTTGTATTTCGCACACTGAAGCCATGGAAGGAAGCAGGGACTTCTGCAGAGAGAAGTCTAAGTTCCTATAGGAGAGGCCAAGGAGTGTCTACTAAAGTACAGACAGGAGTCCTTATAAAAAGTACAAAAACAAAAACTAAAAGAATTTCTCTTAAGTAATAAAGGAAAGATTTCAGAAATGTCTGGCAGGACTGAACTGAAGAAAGATAAAGAGATCACATTTTGAACAAAAATCAGACTGGGAACCTCACAGAGTACCAGAGCCACAAACACAGTAAGAGAAGTTAAAATTACTTAAAATACACATAATCAAAGAGTCAAGAGATTGACTGTAGTAGCCCAGTAGTGCTAGCCCCTAATCCTGATGGATGCATTGGATTTTGTTATGTTTGCAGGAAACTTAATGGCATTTCCAATCTGATAGCTATCCATGCCCAGAATTGAGGATCTGACAGAGAACTTATGGAAGGTTAAATACCTAACAGTATTAGCCTATGGAAAAGAGAGCCTGTCAGATTTCACTTAGCAGCCTCTACCCCTCACCCCACAGCCAATGTTTTTAGGGGTATATAGTGTTAGTGGACCCCAGCTGCCTTTCAGAGGCTAATGCACAAAGCCTCACTCCCACTACAGGATGGTAAACCTGGACATGATCATTCACTCAAAGGACACAGAGCTTCACTTGCTTAAAGTGGAGGTTGTGGTAGGCAGCCTTGACTTCAAATGTCAGGAAAAATACACTGGGTACGGTGGAAACTAATTAGTTAGAGCACCTTGTAGGGATAGCTGATATCAAGCTCTGATGGTCCCATGAGGCAGGCAAAACATTTATTGAACCCAAGAAGGTCACTTGTACTGAACCTGTGCTCATACCTCTTGACTTTACTAAAGAGTTTACCTTATATACCAATGGCCAGTGGTAGTTTTGTGGCTAGCACTTTCCTTAGACATTCAATATGAGGATCACTCTGTGTGCTATATCAGAAGGAAGCTCAGCAATGCAGAGAAGAAATGATCTCCTATTAGAAGATAGCATCTTGCAACAAAGTCGTCCTTGTGTGCCTTGTAATACTTTTTAATAGGCAGGTACTTTATCAGACCTATAACTATGGTGAGTGTAAAACAGGGCAGCCTCCCTGAGTGCACACAGTTAAGGGACTGCAATCTGCAACTACTGAGGGGGTATGAATGTGGAAGTGGCATTTATGTGAGAGGCCACAGGTGTGCAGTATAAAATTAAGTAGTCTAGTGAGATAAATTCAAGATGTCAGTTCCTCACTGAAATATTATCTGAAGGAAAAGTGTAAGAATGGAGTAACAGAGGTCCCAGTCATGGATAATCTGTGGAGTGTATCCTGTGGGATTATTCCTTGTCGAAGTACCTTTTTCAAAGCTGAACGTAGGCTATGGGGAGGCCTGCAACCTTAAAAGCTTAATTTGTGATCTAGGAGAGACACGCAGCCAGGGAACTCTTTTTAATTTAAGAAAAACCACAAAAGCTGGAATGCTGCAACAAATTTATTCCGGTACCTCGGCAGAATGCCTTCAAAGGAATAAAATACAAGCACGTTGCATCTATTTATACTATGCAAAATGTAATTAATCAATTAACAAAATTTAATTGCAAGAAAAAAGTTTCCAAAGAATTTAAGGAGACACTGCAAATAACAAAATAAATATGAATTACATTAAGCTATTTGACACTAAATCCATATAGAAAAGGTATCTAATATTCATAATAGACAATAAATTACACCATAAAGATCATTACAACAACACAGTTGCTAATATTATTAAATAGTGAGATTTACCTCCAAATTCATACCCCTGGGTCTCAAGGTGCCAAATTTTAAAATGAATTCACTCTCTAACTTCAAAAGATTTTGTAAACAATTTACACCATTCTTAGATTTTGGTTTTGCTAAAGCACAAAATGTTAATGAATCCATGTTGCCCTTATGGACTGTGTTAAAATGTTCCAAAATAGGACTGTCCAACCTAACATTACGTACATCGCCCATATGTTCTAAAATACGTATTTTGAGTTGGCGTTTTGTTTGACCAATGTAATATTTTGGTGGGTCACAACCACAACCAAGAATATACACCACGCCACAAGGGCAAGGCTCTTTATTCACCCCTCACCAACCAAATGACTAAGTAGCTCACCCTACTATTCAGGCATGACCAAAGGGCAACTTCAGGTGCACTCTCCAGTCCAGCTGGTGAATCTGGGTATCCTGAGGCAATGTTACAACTGCCTCATGTACACAGACAACCCTCTCCTCCTACCACAAAACACTAACATATGCAAGAGATGCAATTATACAGCCAAACTGGAAGCTAAGCTGTCTCCACCCAAGACTGGACCAGACAGTCAAGAGGAGAAGGTTAAAACTTGCACCACAACTCCAGCCGCACACAGACCTACTAAAACAGCACTGGCAAAAAATGCACATAAATACACAAAATCATACTCAGAGGCTATAAATAAAAACCTGCGAAAGCATCAGAAAACTCCAAAGCAAACACCCAAACAACCTGCACTTCCTGTCACATACCAGGCAATACATAAAACACAAAATCAGTGTGCCGCACAATCACAGCCCTTAAGGTGAAATAATATACCTAACACACTAGTAATAGGTGACTCCATAGTCAGGCACACTGACGTCCCACTCACTAGGCTGGACAAGCAGAAGGTTACTGTTAGCAGCCTGTCGGGAGCCAGAATCCTCCACATAACACAAGCACTCAGATTACTCAGGAATAAGTAAAAATATGACTCTGTCATTGTTCATGTTTGTGTTAATGACCTGAGACGTACCTCCCTGGACTACATGAAAAGAGACATGGAAGAGCTCTCTGATCATGCAGCTCTGGTCGGTATGACCCTGACCCTGAGTAGCATCCTTCCCTCACCAAGAATGATACCTCAGTATAAAGAAAAAAATGATCAATTTCAACAATTGGCTAAGCTTCTGGTGTCATTCAAAGGGGATCCAGTGTCTGTCAGCCTGGGACGACAAGCTCGACAAGCCACGTTGTTTCACAAGAGACGGCTTGCACCTGTCACCCCTAGGCTTTTGAATACTGGCCAAGGCTCTTGCTGCCCCCATAGTGCCTTTTTTAGGCAAGGCTCAAAAGTCAAACCCACCTCCGTAAACAGCACAATTAATAAAAAATTGAAGGTTATGCTACTTAACGCCAGGAGTTTAAATCTCAAAATGCACACGCTCAGAGCACTTCTCAGTATGGAGAATGTTGACATCTGTGCAGTAACTTAAACCTGGTTCAAAGCTCCAGAGAGCACCCCAGCACTACTGGGCTACACTCTGGATGTCCACACCCAACTAAAGAAACCACAGTAAAAAACTTTTCTAAAGCAAACTTCACCTTACTTAAGACAGAGGTGGTAAGGTTCCCAGCCCTCACGCTAAAGGATAACACTGCCCAAGATGCAGAAACCTTTACAAATGCACTCTATGAGCACCTACAAGTAAGCATGGATCATGCCATCCCTAGCAAAACCAAGACTTACTCTTCTAAGAGAAGGAAACCAGTTTGGTGGACCCATGCAACAAACAGGGTATGCAATAGAAGGAGGAAACTAGTTCAGAAAAAAAGCAAATCCCAAGAAGGAAATACATCCCTGATCAGTATCAGTAAGAAACTGAGGTCCCTCATGAAATCATCCAAGGCTAACATCAAAAGAAAAATAGCCAAGGATTCAAAAGATAACCACAAGGCCTTCTTTAGCTATGTTAAGAATCTAAGTGGCAACTCACAGATATGCACTGAACTAGTGCAAAATAGCACAAAATATACTGAACCTACTGATATTGCCAACATCCTGGCAGATAGATTCAGTGCAAACTTCACCCCCCTCTTGCCTCCAAAAGGGCCCACAACAGTACCGGAAAAGTGTAGTGTCCCAAAAATCACAGACACACAGGTGAAAACAGCCCTTTTAAAAGCCAAAAACTCAGCATCAATGGGACCAGATGGTGTCCCAGGCTGCATCTTGCACAAACTACAGAACAAACTAACACCCCACCTAAACAAGCTGTTCAACCTCAGCATCTCCACAGGCTACGTGCCCACAGAATGGTGCACAGCAATGGTTATTCCTCTCCACAAAGGATGGGCAACAACTGACTAGCCTGGTCTGCAAGGCTATGGAGCGCATCATCATGGAACTCATTAACAAAGACATTGGGAACCTCCAAACACTTGACCTGACTCAGTTTGGCTTTGTTAAGGGCAGATCATACCTACTAAACCTGGTTGACTTCTTTGAGACCATCACCAAGGCCATAGACTAAAGAAACATGGTTCACACAGCCTACCTTGACCTTGCCAAGGCTTTTGACACCATTTCCCACTCGGGTATTACATAAAAAAATCACCACCCTGAACATAAACTCCTATGTCACGAGAGGGGTTGCCAACTGGCTTACAGACAGAACTCACACAGTAAGAATAGCGGGCTCCAGGTCCGACTCTAAACCAGTCACAGGTGGTGTCCTGCAAGGCTCATTCCTGGGACCCCTACTGTTCAGCATATACTTCTCAGAAGTCCAGGAAAACACAGGAGGACTATGGCTAACCAAGTTTGCCGATGACTGCAAACTGGGAGCCATAACTGACTTTCCGGCTGACATGGACATCCTCCAAAAGGGCCTTACTGAGATGGACACTTGGTGTCAAAGTCATGGCCTCAAGCTAAATGCCAAAAAATTAATAGTCATCTTGTTTGGGAAAAAGAAGACACCCACAAATTACCACATAGGTGGCAGCCTCCTTAATACAGAGGAGAAAATAAGAGATCTGGGGACCCAGGTAGATAGTAATCTCTCCTTTGACAATCATATTTCCAAAGTAGTTAGGAAATCCTTCTGTGTGGTCCATCTAATTACTAAAGGGTTCACATCTAGAAATAAAGAGGTTATAGTGCCCCTCTACTCGTCGTTCATAGAGTACAATGTCCCATTTGGGATGTACCTCACAAGACACTTCCAGTAGCTGGAAAGACCACAAAAGTACCTCACCAAGAGGATTACTGGTCTGAAACATATGTCCTATGCAGCCCGACTGAAAAAAACTCTGGCTGTACTCAGTGGCATATTACTTACTCAGAGATGATCTCTGCCTGACTTACAAAGCCATGTCCAACTCAGAATTGATGGACATGCTCCACCTAAAGAAATCAAAGTAACTGCAAGCTATGCCCTCTAGTGAGCTAAATCTCATCACAACAATAAATAGAACATGCTGGAGGGATAAATTCCTGTCACAGAGACTCCCCATGCTTTGGAACAAAATTCCAAATTACATCAGGCAAAGGCCCTCACTAACACTCTTCAAGAGAAACCTTGACGAGTGGATGGGTAACAGAAAATATACCCCTGGGATCACTTCATTGGCCCTGCTTGACAGAGGATCAGTTAATTAATCAATGGGGTGGCGAAAGCTGACACACTCTGGCTAGGCTTATAAATGCCCTCGGGCAGATAGCCTAGTACCTACCTATGAACCTATATATGTAAGGACAACACACCATAATAAGCCAAAGGTAGATGGATATAGATGTGCGGAAGAGGGTGACCGTGACAAGGAGTCATCTACACCTGTCCCACCGAGCACACAGCCAAAGGTCCCCAAACACATCAGGTGCAGATGTCACACACTGCAGTTAATAGCGACCAGTACCTGTCAGCACCACAGAATATGTGGTCCACGTGCCAGCTGCGCAACATGGCTGTACAAGGACATAGTCAGCTAGTTGCCCTATACACACACCTGTGACATATGACCCCATGTGTGTGGCTGCCTGTGGTGTGTCACCCCTACATGAATGGTGTATGGGCCATGCACACATTGGCCACCCCATAGCAGTACCCTGATAAGCCTACTAAGGTTATCCAATGTGAAATATACTTTTGCGAGAGTTGTAGGCCAATAATCTCTGTGGTGCATCTCATAATTGCGTACTGCTGTAGTGTGATAGACTAGTTAGGTAGGAGTTCTAACCCCAGACATGGCAAGTGTGAGTGTGTGTCACTGTTCGTGTGTGTGTCTGTCTCTCACTGACTTTGTTGAGAACAATGCCTTTTAGGGTACTCACATCCTTTACATTTCACATACCCAACTTTGGCAAGGCTGCAGATGTCACCCTCCTAGAAATACTCCCCTGGGAAAATTGTAGCCCAGTAATCTCTGTAGTGCATGCTGTAACTGCATACTGCTGTAGTGTGATAATGTAGTTAGATAGGAGGTCAAACCCCAGACGTGGCAACTGTGCATGTGTGAGTCTGTGTGTGCATGTCTGTCTAAAACTGACTGTGTAGAGAGCAATGCTTTTTAGGCTACTCACACCCCTTACAAGTCAAATACCCACCTTTGGCAAGGCTGCTGATGTCACGCAACTTGAAATACACCTCTGGGATGATCGTAGCCCAGTAATCTCCATAGAACATCCCGTAACATCGTATGGCCATAGTGTGAGTAAGGAGTTAGTTCAGAGTTCTAGCCCCCAACCCGCCAACTGTGTGTGTGTGTATGCGTGGATGTCTGACTGTGTAGAGAGCAATGCTTTTAGAGTACATTTCACATACCCAACTTTGGCAAGGCTGCTGATGTCACCCACCTAGAAATACACCCCTGGGAAGGCTGTAGCCCAGTAAACTCTGTGGTGCATCCTGTAACTGCATACTGCTGTAGTGTGATAAACTAGTTAGGTAGGAGTTCCCAACCCAAACCTGGCAACTGCATGTGTGAGTGTGTGTATGTGTTTGTGTGCATGTCTGACTGTGTAGAGAGCAATTCTTTTTAGGATACTCACACCCATTACAAGTCAAATACCCACCTTTGGCAAGGCTGCCAATGTCACGCATCTTGAAATACACCTCTGGGAAGGTTGTAGACCAGTAATCACCATAGCACGTCCTGTAACTGCAAAGTGCTGTATTGTGAATTAGAAGCGTGGTTGGGTTCCATCCCCACACATGGCAGTTCCGGATGTATTGTGTGTGTGTCACTGTCTGTGTAGGGAGCAATGCATTATAGGCTAGTCTCTCACAGTCATTTCAAATGCCCTACTTTGGCAATACTGCTAAAGTCAGTCAGTGTGAAATACACTTTTAGGCAAGGACTACTCCAGTAATATCCATGGCACATACTATAACTGCGTAGTGCTGTAGTGTAATACACTAGTTAGGTAGGGGTTCTATTCCTAAACTTGACAGCTGGGTGAGTGTGTGTTTGTAACCTGCACTCTGTGTAGAGGTGGTTGTGACTGTGTGACACCTGTGACCAATGTGGAGTGGGTTTTGCATATTTCTTATATGGTGGCCATACTATATATCACAACAGGATAACACGTGATATGGCTGAGAGGCCGGGGTGCAGAGCCATACCCAGACATGTGACATCAAGGCCTGGCAATCACAGTTAGCAACACCAGTATTACCCAGAGCACACCCTCACCCCATGTGTCATACACACACACATGCCTAGGTAACAGCCAATATGTTGGTAGTACACTGCATATTGGCCACTGATAGTAACTATGGAGTGACAGTGGTGGGCCACAGAGGGCATGACACCCATTTCATTGGTTCAATATGCACATACATGCAGACAGTGAACCTCACCCATGTTCCCCAATGGACACCTGCATGACCTGTGGTGCCATCACATGTGACCCACAACGGACATACCATGCCTGACAACATGCCCATATGGACAGATGCCACTGACACCAAGGAATGCTGATAGCATGCACTTCATGTAGTTGCAGGGTAAAGCTGCTGACCATCACAAGCTCCCACCACAGGTGGGCAGGACTGGTACATCTGATGATAATCTGTGTTAACTACATGGGCTGGACACCACAAGTACAGTTCCACGTCACTGTACATGCATGTGTGAGGTGTGCACATCCTAGATGTTGTCCATGTCATAGACAAAGGAAAACAGTCATGGCAAGTGATGCACAGCATTGCCTATACACAGTAGTCACCCAGGTGACCAGATGGGGACACAATTCCTGCCTGAGTGGGAAAATACAGACACTACATCCCTGAGCCACAGTGCAGACCATCGTCATGTAGCCTGATGCCAAGGTAAACCCATCACCTAGCCTTGGACAGCCATCTGGCACATTTGAACACCACACACCTGTGCAGACATACACCCATGCATGTCAGTACTGGCACCCTGTGTGTTTGTGTGTGTGTTGCATGCTGCAGATGTTCACATCCACACTCCCCACAACCCCCATGGGCATACTACAGCATGTTGTCTGATGTCAGACACCTTCCCATGCCCTTCACCCGTACAGCCCCCGTATGACCTGTGTGGTGCATGGGATACCTGCACAGTGATGTGATGTGGGAATCCCACAACCAATGAGTTGTACACCTGGCCCTGCCACATGTGTCAATGTGTGTGTGTCCTTGTGAGAGTTTGGCTGTGTTGATGCTGGCACCTGTTCATTCTGAAAGGCATTTGTATGTCACCTACCATACAGCTACTGTATCCCTGTTGCAGATGTCACTCACCATCACATATATGTTCTGAGTGCTCCACAACAGGTAACCCATGTGGTGTATCCAATAATTGCAGCGAACTGTGCTAGCACTACATAATCGTCAGGGGGTTTGATACCCTGTGCTGCTAGGTGTGTGACACCAACATGCTTCAGTTTTTCCCCTCCCACCCCTCCCTGACATTTATTTGCCTCTGTCTGCATCCCCCTCCCCCTCTCAGGTGGACGTGGATACCTACACCTGCTTTGCTTAGGCAGCAGCATGTGTAATGTAAGTAATGCTCATGATCAGCTGATGGCTTCTGCACAAATCGCAGCCCTCCCCTAGCTGATTGCATGTGAAACAGCTGTGATAATATTCCCATACACACAAATGTACGTAGGGTCACAGGCAGAAGTAATTCCAAGTCCATAAATAAAACGTCACTGCTAAACTCCTTCAAAGAACAGTAAAAAGTCTATAGTACGTAGTAAGGAATACTGCAAATGTTCGTACAAATAAGAACTAGTTTATTAAAACACGTTAGCGCTTTCACCTACAGGCTTCTTCAGACGTGTGTGGCTTATGTATAATATTCCCATAGCCAATTGTATGGAAACACACTCCAATTCCTAGGAACATCATGGTGGTGTTGGCCCTTTCCACCCACTGTGAGCAGGAGCTAGATCTGTTGTGTGGCAAACAGCATCTCAGATGGATTGCGGTGTACCTATAACAACATACACTGTGGAAACAGTGCAACAAACAGGAGGTGGATATGCTTGACCTGACTACAGACTGTAAGTGCCGCTATATTGCATTTGGAGTAATATTGCTTTCACATTGTTTGTGTGGGTATGGCTGTTGTACATGTCTCAATTCCTGACATGTCAGTTCCATGTTTATGGGGAAATCGCCATCTGCAGGGTCATCTGCAGCCTGGGCAGTGTTATGTTTGTGGTTGCATGTGTCACCCACAGTGCATCTAGCTGTCAACTGCTGAAGGTAATGTGAGTATTGCAGTCAGTAGATGGTGAAAGCTGTGGTAGTCACAGACGTCATATCCCTCAAAGGACATATGTTGCAACAACCCTGTAACAACAGTAAATGTATGTGGTTATCACAGCAACATGTCAATATTGGCCCTGTGTATGTGCTCCCAGCCAGACCTCTGTCAACCTTTGTACATATGTTGTGCATGAAGTGGTGCATATGTGCTGTACACCATACTTTGTGGTATCATATCTGAGAACAAGCCACTGATATATCTGACTGCTACACATGTTATGTACAGTAGGAGTTACATTACATGACATTACTTGCACATTCTGTGGATGTTCATACAGTACTGAGGTCTGTGTACCTATGGTGAATGTCGACAGTGTGTGTAGTGCTGATATGTACCTTAGCCTGTGTACAGACTGTGGTAGATGATATTGTTCTAGTTCCCCTACTATCAGATGTTACATGCTGCCCCACTGTATGATACTGTAGTGGCGTACATGTTTGCAGGGCCATAAACACACGTGTCCCATACCACAGGTAGCTACCAGTCCAAACTGTGTAGCAGGCCAGTATATGTAGGGTCAGTCTGTGAGTGGCACATAGGAGGATGGTGTCGAACACATAGTCCATATACTGTAATACTATGCTAGCTAACCATATGTGGCTGTGGCTGTGTTCACATTGGTTGTGGATATGCACTGTCCCACAAGTGTATCTTACCCTGTGCTGTGACATGCCTGTTGATCCTGCTTTATATGCAGGTACATGTGCATTCCCCCTTGGGAGGTGTAGACCAGTGTTGAGCCAGTCTGCCTGCAGCCTGCACAGTGAATTGTGACATGCATAGCAGCTGAGTGTACCTACCCAGTGGGATGTCATGTGCAGATACTAGCCAGATGTCCCACTGCTGGACCTGCCCTAACAGTCATGTATGGCAGACAGGGCAGTGGGATGCCGTGCAGCTGTTTGTCAATACCTATTGTGTAGTGTGTGGCTATGGTACCCGTGTACCAGCAGTCATACCATTACAGGCCAGGCAGGGGTGTGTGAATGCATGACCTATGGTGGACATCATATACTGGTCGTTATGTGTTATACCCATCTACATGGCCATCCACATCCATACTGTCAGACATGGTACACATGTGTAGCACTAAGGGCTTATGTGTATACCTCTGGACTGTACAGACTGTGTCAGACCCTCCTCATATATTGGCCAATATCTCTGCTGCAGTCCACAGTGGCATTACGTGCTAGCAGCAGTACTGTACACTGATGTACTTTGGATGTCATTCAAATGTGACCTCCCACACACACCATGTCTGTGAAGACAATCCCAATGACAGTAGCAATCGTCTACTAGTATACCTGCTACACATACCTGACACCCCCTGCAACTACGACATTGGGAAAATATGGGCTGGGGATGGCCTACACATCATGTCCAGGACATATGGTGGGAATATATGTACATATACATATCCGGATAGCCAGATATATGATTACACATGTGTACTACACCCAATTAACACTGTCATGGCAACCACCCACTATAGATTCCCACATCATGAGTGTGTGGTCCCATTACATCTCCTATGTGATGGGCATCCATCCAATGTGTGGGCAGCAATGCTACCAACAGCATGTAGCAATACCCCATACAGGAGAACTGGCACACTGAGGGCAGCCACATATTTGTAGGAGGATCAGGAAGTACAGACAGACTGTGAGTGGAGTTGCGCTATGCTTTGTACAGTACTGGTGTTACAGCATGTGGGTGTACATACTAGTTTGCCATGGAATGCAGTCTGTCTGCATTGCACACAACTGTGGGCCTACCCTCATGCCAGCCAGAGCTGTGCCTATCATGTCTTGTCTGTCCACCACACAGGTCTTGTGTCAGATAATACACTGGCAGTGTGTGTGTTGTGTGTTACCTGTACATGGCTACATCCATGACCGTTTCTACCATCAATTCCCTGACTAAGGGTACATTACAGACTATCTTGTAACACCTGCACCTTGCATAGTGTATGGCAACAGTTGTCCACATATGTGCCTGTATTCCAGCCTCTGTCCATCACCTAAACGCCACATTTTGCACATATTTCATGATGTCAGTGGTTGATCCATAGTGGGCTGGGAGTAAGATACACTGCCATGTCTGCCATCAGTCCACTGCCATTGTAACCCCCACACATATGGTGGGGCTGGGGCCATATATGTGTGGGCATCACCTACACAATACATGTGTGCCGTCATGCACTGCAGAGCTCAGTGTATGCAACAGTGGTATATGGCCCTGTATTATTGAGTCTGGGAGGGAGTACCAGAAATTACCTAGGCTGCTACAAAATGTGGGGGTATCAGGGCTGAGCTGCCTTAAGGTATCTGGATGTACAGTACCATATACTTCACCAATATACACATTACTGACATGGATCTGGGTATTGCAGGACTACTGCCCCCTTCCATACAAACTGTTCTGTGTGTTGGTGTGCTCGTGATGGTATCAGTTATGCCATGTTATGTAGCAGTTACAACCCATGTGGTCATATGACGTCTATACCAATGACTGTGTTTGTACAGTGTGTAGCTAGAGGATGGTAAACTACACACCTGGAGTACATACAGTTGATTGTTAGGTATCCTGTGACCCAGTGTATCTTACCTATTGTACAGTGTGAATGGCTTGGCCTGGACAGCAACAGCTGTGAACCTTTCCAGCCTACTGTATGACTGTAACTGGTCCACTGTAGCATCACTCCATTGATAAAGTTGTCAGTGTCTGAACAGCTATATGGCATGGCATGTAGAACTGTAATAGTACACGATGAAAGGTTTCCATGTCTGCAGACCTGTGAGTGTTGTTTTATCTATGACCTCCCTGTGGGTGTATGTTATAGGCAACAATTGTCATTTGTATGGGTGGCACATTCGTTGTCCAGTCATTCAGGGGTCGACTGAAGGCATAGTAGTTGTTCCATATTGTGTGCACATACCACTTATGTATCTTACTGTACATATAACTGCATGTGTATGCGCAGTCACATGTATATGTACATATATATATATATATATATATATATATATATATATATATATGTATACCTGTAGCTGTATATCTGTGTCTGTGTATCTGATATATATATATATATATATATATATATATATATATATATATATATATATATATATATATCTGTAGCTGTATATCTGTGTCTGTGTATCTGAAGCCTGGTAATGTTGATGGCTTTCACATAATACATTACCCATGGGAGTCAGACAGTACTGCATATGTTACCAATACCAGCCTGACATCATACTGGTGGGATATAGTACAGGTAGCATCATGTGCCCATGTTATCACTGACCCTGGTTATGGGATCTCCAACACTTGGTAGTGTATTGCAGGGAAGACGTGTTTGGGTGGGGGAGATGGCTATTTGTACAACTCGTATAGTGTGTGGTGCCTCTCAACCCCAGTAACGTAACATGTAGCCTCTTACACTCTTTTCTCTAACAGCTACATGTGCCTTGCAGTACCAGCACAACAGTGTTGTACCAATGGGTCGTAGGCATGGGAACCCCATTGAGGTTTACCACACGTGTGTATGTGTGCATATCTGTAGGGTACACCATTCCGAGTCCACATACTCCTATTATGATACACATTGCTACACAGTAGTACGGATATTGTTGCTGTCACCCATAGGTGTGGCAATGCAATGCAACACCCTACTATGCCTGTGGCATGTGCATCACATGCATATCCCTGTGGTACCACTGTTGTGATATGCAATGGGTTGTTTTTGCGTCATGGCCAATGTGTGATAGTGGGTATGTCAGAGTATCAAGATGGGTTCTGGTGTGTACAATATCCAGTGGGGGGTGTGGGTGCTGTGTACACTGTCTGTACACCATGGTACACTTGGTATATGGCCCACATACCACTCTCAGGTGGCTAATGTCACCATCACCCATACAGGTAACAGATAACAGGATACAGCCCTGTTACACGTGTGCAGTGCGCAGCCTACCTGTAACACATTGGACACATGGACTAGTTAGTTAGCAACTATACAAACAGGTCTCTAAGATGTGTGTCTACCTGTTATGCCAGTCAATGTGTATATGATGGTATGAGACACTATGTATTCTCCATATACTAACATTACATCCCCCATTACCATATTGTACATGTCTGTGGATGGTCTGCATGTAGCACGTGACCTGGTACACACCTCACCCTAAAGATGGTGTCTTGTGTACAATGACAGCCACACAGTTCAGTAGCACTACATACCCAGGTTCGGGTCTAGACACAGTGTCACCAAGTAAGGATGTGCGTGTATGTGGATGGGTTGACATATATGTGCAGATTATACCTGTACTAGCAGGCCACCATTCAAGTTTGCACGGCCAATCACTGTTATACATACCTGTGGCATGTGTGCAACTGCATACCACATATGTCATGGCCATGGTGTCACCACACTGACATACCCTTGTGGAATATGAATGCGGACCATCCTCCTGCTGACACATGTATGCCTACAGCACAAATGGATGACAGTATGGGGATATCAATTGGTATTAACAACAGCTGAGATGCATCATAGCTGCATGGCTACACTACCTGACATGTATGCAGTACACATTACCCCTGACTACATTCTGCACTGCAGTACATTGTGGCACTTCATTACAGTCACCATGTACATCAGAATCATGTTAGCCTGCCCCTGCATCATTGTTATGGATGACAGGTATGTGGCACAGGTATCATCATATGCACAGGGTGTGTGAAAGTCATCTTAGCTGCATGGCTACACTACCTGACATGTATGCAGTACACATTACCCCTGACTACATTCTACACTGCAGTACGTTGCGACACTCCATTACAGTCACTGTGTGCATCAGAACCATGTTAGTCTGTCCCTGCATCAATGTTATGGATGACAGGGATGTGCCACAGGTATCATCATATGCATAGGGTGTTTTGCAGGTGTGACAGAGGCTGAGGGTGGTACAAACATGTGTCACTATGTGTGTGGGTGAGGGGTGTGGTTCCCTGATTGGGCATGGTGATGTGGTGTATGTCAGTATGGGGTCGCCCTAGGTGTGGTTGCATAGTGTGTGGGTATACATGCACAAAGTTTTGCCATGTAGCTGCCCTATACAGGTAATGTTGGACAGCTGCAGACCATACCTGGCAGGGTGTGCAGTTCACTGCCTCCAGCCACAGACATGCTGACTGTGCCTGCCAGGGGTTCCATGGGCACATGCAGGTACAGACCTTGATGTGCTACTCTCCCCAGATGATGACATATGTCCGCTGGAACCATGTCCCACCTGGAACTGGCCAGGGCCACATGCATGAGGCCTGCTGTGGTGTGGTGTAGACAGCAGCCCTTGTGGTGTGCTGGGGCTGGTACTACCACTATGGGAGCGACTGTGCATCTTGGCATTCCACGTTGACCACCAGCTGCTGGTGTCTCTGGCCTACATCCACTCGGCCATCGCACCAGTCCCACCACATGTTCTAGCACAGACATACTATGATCGAGGAGGCCAACCATCTCACCCCACTATCTATCCATGAAGTCAGTATATTCATGGAAGGGACCAGCGAGTTCATGGAGGTTGCAACTTACAGCTGCAAAAGCAGACCTCTGCAGCCTCAGGACACCAGACGGTGTGCATTTCCATACGTACCTGTGCCTCCATTAATGCCTGAAACATGCTCCTGGTGGTACCAGTTGTGGCGCCTCAGCCAGTGGCATGATAACCTGCGGTCCTCCCATGAGTACCATGGTACATCTGCCTATGTGCTTTCCTTCCAGACATCCGGCTATGCCAACTGTGACCCGACACAGTTGGCATGGACACCACACTTTCCTGGTCATTGCCACCAAGCACCAACTGTCCGTCTGCTGTGGCCACATGTGATGAGGTCTTTAGGGGCACTGTAACTGTGTGCAGGCTTGGGGTGGCTTGGAGGATGATAACACATGTTGGCCCAGTGTAGAGCTCTGACAATCCCACCTGTGCCTCACCTCTACCTTCATCATCATCAGTGTCTGTAGGGACACCTACCTCAGTTTGCATGCAGGAGGGTCTCTGACCCACCTCCCCACCTGTGGGGGAAACAAATATACATGTTATGATCTGTACAGCATTGCATAACAGTGCACACACTCATGCACACTCACACTGACAGCCACCTTACTACCTCATTTTCCCTGAGTTTACAGACAGTCCCACAGTTAGCTACATATGTTCCCCATCCTGCATGGTACTTGCTAATATATACGCATCAGTACAGCCCATTAACATATCATTCCATCTCCATGCCTACACGTGTGGTTACAACACCTGACCTGTTACTCCATCGCCTCCCTGACTTGGGTGAAGTAGGTTGTACATGACCTCACTGCTGTCACCCTATATTACCCTGTGTATGGGCAGTAATGGTGTATGAGGCCCCTATATGTTTGGGGATGCTACATTCACCACATATGTCACACACCAGAGCCTCATACTACAGTCTTGCTCAGTCCATGCTACATCTGTTGCACTAGCAACCCATCATGCAGACAACAGTACTACCTGGATACACTCACTGATCTCCTGTGGTAATTTCCCAATGCATTTGTAGTGCTGCATATGTGGGTAGCCAGTTACCTATCTGCTGCTGGGTGTATGATGTGTATACCTGGTATGTACTGCACCTCCCAATGCATGCTCCTGCCTACCGACCTTGTTATGCTATCAGCTGTCTTGTGTTCACATACCTGACAGGTTGTCCTGGTGTCCCATGTCTCACTCCATGTACAGCACAATCCCAAAGGGAAGTGCACCCATGTGGTCAATCCCACTATCACCTGTGCATACATGGACACACGCACACACACACACACACACACACACACACACACGCACACACGCACACACATGCACACACACGCACACACACACACATGCACACACATGCACACACACGTACACACACATCTGACATGCATCATCCACACTCCACTAGATTGCACTTACAAACACAACTGAGACACACACACACACACACACACACACACACACACACACACACACACACACACACACACACACACACACACACACACACACACACACCCCATACTCCTAAATGTGGATTTGCACAACATTTGTACACACAGTCCTCCCATTACTCTTCTGTCAACATGCATTACATATTGAGCTCAACAGCATGCAGTGCAACTATAGTGACATCATGCTAGCGGCAGTATACATGTGTATGAGGAATGGGCTATGTATGTAGGTGATGGCCCTTCCCCGTGTTAACACTGCATCCATGTACAAAGTGTTACTGTGGACCAGTTCCACACCCTGCCTTGTACTGTGCACCATACCTCGCAAGTGTAGAACTCATTGATGCATCTGTAGTACTGTGTCAGATATGTCAGCTCCAATGCTCACAACCCCTATATGTTGTAGCAGTTCATACCTGGGATAATATGTGAACAGCTATCAGTTGTGGATGCCTGATATCTATGTTACAGATCACAACATCAGCAGTGCATGTATGACCAGTACATGACTTACACTGACAACCAGCGGATCTTACCATGGCTCTGAGGGGTGTCCTACACATGTCCCAGACCTCTGCATGGTTGCAAGGTCTACTCATGTGTACATCCCTTGGAGTGCACACACTGCTGTCATGAGTGCTGTGGGGTCAGGGTTACATTTGCAACATTTACTTAACCTGATTGTGTGCAGCTGCAGCCATGGTGATGTTGAGTCACACATGTCCCTACTGTAGGCCGTATGTCCTGCCACACTTCAAATCCCTGTGGACACATTGCACATTGTCAGGATGTTAATTATCTTGCATGTGTCTGTAGTACCCTTCCCATACCCCACCATGATCTCTACTGTGATGCAGTACATTTCACAGCAACAAAATGTGAATGTGTACAGCATGCAGTATGGGTAGATGTGTTAGATGTGTGAATGGGATATTCTATAGCAATTACATGTCCAGTTTATCATCATGCATGAACACGAACCATACTCACCGGCTATGGGCTGCTGCTGTGGTGGTATCCTGGAGGGACCAATATAGGAGTGTGAGAAAGCTGATGTCAGTGGCCACAGCTGTGGCATTAATAAAAGGTGAGTGCAGCATTACTTTACATCAGCAGTAGAATTACACAATATTACAACTTATACACAACTGTTTATTACTACTACACAGCAGCAAAATATGTATATAACATCTCAGTTTTGCATGATGTACCTGTACAGATACAGATGCATACACATGAGTGGGGTACCGATGTGCCCGGGGGCCTTACCTGCACGCTCCTCAGCTGGTGTGTCAATGGCACCCACCTCCAAGATGTGCCCTGCCAGGTGTTGATGCTGCAGGTGGACAGGTGCCACAAGGTTGCTGAGAAGCTCCTCCACACAGGTGAGGGGTGTATGGTGGATGGGCGAGTTACCCCCACTGTTGTGAATGGTCCCCCCTTACGGCAGCTGCAAGCCGATGTACATAGCAAAGCAGGTTGGTGCAATGATGCCGGACCTGCTCATAGCTGCAGTTATGCAATCTGACATCACTGATCCTGTGGACTAGCTCATTCCACAGGGCGGTCCTCTCCTGCTAGTCATGGGCTGTTTGGCCAAACAGCAGAATGTAGTTCTGTACCAGGTGGTTGATAATGATCGCTATTTCAGTGATGCTGTATGCCGGAAGATGATTATGCAACATGTTTCCTCCGAAGACATAAGGATGGAAACAGGTCTGAGCCACCCATACAGCAGGGTTACCATAGTTCTTAATACACATATTTGTCTCCCCCCACCATATCAACTACAACAAACTGTTCACAGACTGCAATTGTTATGTTAAATGCCTACCTACCATTGGGACATATGTTGTATTGTACCAGGCTCTGTGCTATGTGTATGTGCCATGCTTTGTGCTATGTGTTTGTAGCCATTCACCCTGTGGGGACACTTATCTTTGCTGGCCTGTTACAGACTATTTCACCCTGCATGCCATTGTCAGTGCCACTATATATATATATATATATATATATATATATATATATATATGTGTGTATAAATATACATCTATGTACATATATGTGTAGATATATGTTGTACGTTGTTTATATACCTATGTCTATATGAGTGCCTGTGCATCTGTACACATACACGTCACATTCTGTATCACACAGATATGTGGAGTGCATACAGACATCTGGTCTACATTCTGTAACTGTCTGTCATTCACAGCTGCACTGTTCTGCCTTTCTGCAACACAGACAGATGCCACATGTGAACACAGACTAATATTAGGGTGATAAATATGGTGTGAGATTGCTGGTATGACTATTACACACCTATGGCATTTGTGCATGCTACATTACACATTAACATGACTGTCCTTCAAGTGGTGTGCTCTGACACCCATGTGTCTATCATGACAGCAGTACATCTACCACCAGCTATTGTCCACAGTAACATAACATACAAAGATATTATGGCTGACATCTTCGTCATTCACTGCTGATCTGCACAGTTGGCGGGTATGTCCCACTGCTTACAGGGACAGACAGTATTGTCCAGAGCAGTTTTTCAGTGGGACATCATTACAGGGACAACAACAGATGGCACATATTAAACATTCTACATCATATATCCCATTAATCTATGACACATACTACATTAAATTACATACAGTTATGTTTTACATTCCTTTTATTCTTTGGATGGGTGTGATGCCTTCCCGGTTGTGGCTTGTAGGTATTTGTTTCCCACTTTGTGAGTTTCATTTTATAAAATTTTTTTTCTCTCTCTCTCTCTCTTTGTCTCAGTCCCTCTCCAGTAGAGTGAATGAGTTGGTTTGAATGGATTTCAGCATGGCTTTTGTAGGTGATGTACATGATCAGGCTCTGTACCAATCAGTGTGCAAAAGCAGCTGACTGCATGCAGCCTGCTGTGTAGTGATTCAGTTAACCATTGTCATGGCAACCCAGTACTATACATTGCTTACTCATGTGGGCATTGACCCTTCACTGTTCCAGTATGGAGGACATCCTTCTTGTATGTGGGAAGCAGTGTTACAGATGGCAGGTTGCAGTACCTATTACAGCGGGGCTTGCAGACACAGGACAATTACACAATCTTAAGAAGTTCCAGACCTACAGACAGAGTAAGTAGTGTTGTTATGTGCATTGTATATTGCTGGTCTTGCAGTGTTTGCGTGTACATAGTAGTTTAGGATGGAATGCAGTCTGTCTGTGTAGCTCTCAACTGTGGGTCTGTCCACATGATGGCCAGTGGATTGTCTGTTTGCTTTTGCCTGTGCACCACACAGGTCTTGTCCTAGATATATCCCCTGCAATCTGTCTGTTGCGTGCTATCAGTACATGGCTATTTCCAGTTATATTCCTGATGTGTTATTCCTGCATCAGGGTATGTTGCAATGAATCCTGTTACACCAGCACTTTGTAGGGTGTGTAAGAGCAATATTACGAGTATGGCCCTGTGTTCCTGCCTCTGTCCTTCACATATATTGCTGGCTTTGTCCTGCTGTGATACGGTTAGGGGTTGTTCGGTATTGGCCTATCATTATTTACTGCTAGCCTTCCTGCTATCATCCCAGTCATATCGTGGACTCCCACGACATTTGTTGGTCAAGGTCCATACATGTGACAGATACATAGACATTATCACAGGTAATAAATGTCCCCCTAGGCCTTGACTACAGGGTGTAACTGGCGGCTGCTGAACTACATCTGTTATTGTTTATTGTTACCTATTTTGATGGCAAATCCTTTGTCTACAGTTGTACGAATTGACGGACTTGGCCAGGACAGCATAGTATGTTATATATATGCACTGTCTGCATCTACTTTTCTGTGTGGGCCTTGCATTAAATAAGTCCAGATCTATGTGCTGTAGGTAATGGAGTACATTATTGTAAAATACACCATTAAAGGTTGTCTGTGTATGCATACCTGTGTGTCGTCTCATGTCCTTTGAATTGTGAGTGGGTCTATGTGTAATGCAGTACTCCTGTTCAAGTGTAAATGTCATTTAGTAGGTTATACAGCAAAACGATGTTGATATACCGATTTCACAGGCATACTCCCGCTTGCTGCTGCATACTCCTGCG
>NC_056729.1:1736999679-1737022179 GCF_019279795.1 Protopterus annectens | reverse complement strand
AGTGAAGGAGTAGGTAGGTCGGTAGAGGGGGGGACATTGTAACTGTATAGTAGGCCATTGGTATGATTGGTGGTGGAGCAATAGGGTAGGTATGCAGGATGTTGGTATTTGTATGCGGACAGGACAGGGGGTGTCAGTTTTACTAGCTGGTGTAGGGGTATGCAGTGTTAGTTGGGGGGGGGATTCACCAGGTGGTAAGCATGTGCTGCTCCAAGTGTGGAGGTGTTCCTTCATGTGTTATTTACATGTGTCATGTGGGACGGCTGAGGTAATACACGTGGGTAGGGGGTTCTAGATTCTGCAAATATAGTTGGAGAAGAGGGTGACACCTACCTGTGACTGTGAACAGTAGAAGTAAAGAAACAGGGGTCAATAGGTAAGTGGTGTTAATGGCGCACACAGAGGGGCAGATACTAGGGGAAATGCCAGGGATTATAGTGCATGCATATCTGAACTGCTTCTTACTGAAGCTGGTGCGCCTTGTTTGCTGTGGCATAGACTGGATTCGGGCCTGCTGGATCTAGCTTTGTTTGTGTAATGTGAGCACTAATCCAGGCATTCTCTAAAGTATTCAATTGTATTTATTACTGCTTGGTAGTAACTTGATTAAAGTGTAGCTATCATTCTAAGTCTTTTGGATTAAGCACTTGGGCTTCAGACCAGTTGTTTTACATTAGGAAGGTTTGTGGCATGCACTGTGGTGGCAGGACAGGTAGCTTTCATCCTTCTAAGTTGGGAACTGCTGATTGAGAGCCCAGTGTCTGTTATTCTTAAAGTGTATTAGTTCTAGTTTAGGCACTTGGGCTTCAGGCCAGTTATTTTACATTAAGAAGGTTCGTGGTCTGCACTCATTTGGGAGCAGAGGCTGGACTCTGCCCTTTTGAGCTGGGAATTTCTGGTTGAGGGTTTATAGTGCCTGAATATTTGAACTGTATCTTACTGAAATTGGTACACCTTGTTTGCTGTAGCATAGACTAGATCCAGGCCTGCTGAATCTAGCTTTGTATATATGCTTGTTTGTTTGCTTGTTATTTCCCTGGAACACTAATTCCACCTAATACGTGGCTTCTCAGCGCTTCTGTGGATCACTAGTGATATCTGCATTGCTTACTGTACTTATTTCCTTGTTTCACTTGAAAGAAAGTTACTGTTTGTCATTTTTGCATTTAAGTTACCTGTAACACATTGCACTTAAGTTACCTGGCACTTGCGTGCTAAAGCAATTATATAATTCAGCACTAAAAATTAAAAGCACTACACCCTCACTCCCCACTGGCCCTTGTTTTCAGTTATTAAGAAATTCCCAATATTATTCTAGCATGTCCAAAGGTCAGTTGTCAATCTCCTCTCTGGTCCAGCTGGTGAATTTGGGAATCTTGAGACAATGTTACAACTGCTTCATGTACACTGACAACCCTGTCCTCCTCCCAACAAATTCCAACACATGTGAGAGATGCAACCATATAGCCAAACTGGAGGCTAAGCTCTCTCAACTCAGTACTGGCATAACCAGTCAGGAGGAGAAGGAAACCACACTCACTACAATTCTAGTCTCACATAGACCTACTACGACAGCAAACCAAACACATAATTACACAAAAACATACTCAGAGGCTCTAAATAAAGATCTGCCTAAGCAGCAGAGACCTCCAAAGCAGACACCCAAGCAACCGCTACCCCAAAACAAAGCACGTGCAACACATATCTCACAAAGCCAGAGTGCCGAACAGTCACAGCCCTTAAGACTAAACAACACACCTGATACACTTGTAATAGGTGACTCTATCGTCAGGCACACTGACATCCCGCTCACCAGGCTGAACAAGGAGAGGGTCACGGTGAGCAGCCTGTCGGGTGCTAGGATCCGTCACATAACACAAGCACTCAGGTCACTCCAAGGCAAGTACAAATATGACTCAGTCATTGTCCATGCTGGTGTGAATGACTTGAGACCTACCTCCCTGGACTACATGAAAAGAGACATAAAGGAGCTTTCTGAGCATGTAGCCCAGGCCGGTATGACCCTGACCTTGAGTAGCATCTTACCCTCACCAAGAATGATACCACAATATGAAGACAAGATGATCAATTTCAACAACTGGCTTAAGTACTGGTGTCATTCAAAGGGGATCCAATGCCTGTCAGCTTGGGATGATATGCTCGACAAGCCACGATGCTTCGCTAGGGACGGCTTGCACCTATCACCCCTGGGCTTTCGTATATTGGCAAAGGCTCTTGCTACCCCCATAGTGCCTTTTTTAGGCAAGGCTCAAAAGTCAAACCCACCTCCATAGGTATTACAAGGGATAAGAAACTAAGAGTAATGCTACTCAATGTCAGAAGTCTAAACCTCAAGATGCACGCACTCAAAACTCTCATTAGCATGGAGAACATCGATATTTGTGCAGTAACAGAAACCTGGTTCAGGGCTCCCAAGAGCACCCCAGCACTACCAGGTTATATCTCATACCATACTTTTCGGCCCCAAAACTTGGACCGAACCACAAAAGGAGGGGGAGTATCGATACTCATCAAAGATACCCACACCTCCAGGTTGCTGGCAAAGCAGGAAGCATCAGAGACTATCCATGTGCAACTCAAAGTGGGTAAAACTGCCTTCCAGTTTATAGCCTGCTACAGACCACCCTCCCAAACCCAGGAACCCCACTCGGCCTTTCTGAGAACACTGGAAAATATGAAGGTCTCTCCAAACACCATTATATTGGGCGACTTCAACTACCCAAACATAGACTGGGAGCATTACTCTAGCTCCAACACCCTAGCCCAAAGGTTCCTAGAATTTATAAACTCAAATTCTATAGAACAACTTGTTACCACTCCTACAAGAGGGGAAAACATACTGGACCTGATCATCACCAACATGGGGACTCTATGCTCCAGACCAGAAGTGTATCCCTCACTGGTAAGATCAGACCATAAACTAATCTCATTGGATCTTCACATCCCGACCCCACCCCCTGCCCAGAAAAACACAGTGAAAAACTTTTCTAAAGCAAAATTTCACTCCTCAAAACCGAGGTGGAATCCTTCAAAGCCCCCGGGCCTGTGGAAAATACGGCCCAGACCGCAGAATCCTTTATAAACGCATTCTATGAACACCTTCAGGAATGCATGGATCATGCGATCCCAAATAAAACCAAGACCCAATCCTCCAAAGGCAGACGTCATGTCTGGTGGACCCCAGCCATAAACAAACTATACAATAGAAGGAGGAAGCTACTAAATGATAGAGCAAAATCCCAAAAGGGAAGGCATCACTGATCAGTATTAGCAAAAACTACGGGCACTCATAAAATTGTCTAAGGCCAGCTTGAGAAAAATTGCACAGGACACTAAGGATAATCACAAGGCTTTCTTTAGTTATGTTAGGAACCTGGGTGGTAATTCCCAGATATGCTCAGAATTAGTCCAAAATGACAAAAAATACACTGAACCCACAGACATTGCCAACATCCTAGCTGACTGGTTCAGCGCAAACTTCTCCCCTCCCACCAAAGGGCAAATATTTATCCCAGCAGAGTGCTGCCCCTGACATCTCAGATGCTCAGGTAAGAGCCGCCTCTCCAAAGCAAAAACACAGCATCAATGGGACCAGACAGTGTCCTGGGCTGCGTCCTCCATGAACTCCAAGAAGAGCTAAACCCAAACATAAAACTACTGTTCAATCTCAGCCTTACTACAGGATATGTGCCCAAAGAGTGGCGTACAGCAACAGTGGTCCCTCTCCATAAAGGTGGTGCCTCAACGGATCCTGGAAACTATCGCCCCATAAGCCTGACTAGCTTGGTCTGCAAAACTATGGAATGGATCATCATGGACCTCATAAACTAAGATATTGGGGACCTACAGACACTGGATCCTACCCAGTTCGGCTTTGTTAAGAGAAGATCCTGCCTCTTAAACCTGGTTGATTTCTTTGAAACAGTCACCAAGCCATTGACGAGGGGATGGTGGTCCACACAGCCTACCTGGACCTCGCAAAAGCCTTCGATACAATACCCCACTCAGGCATTATAGATACGTTCACCAGCTTAAATATAAACCCCTATGTCACTAGATGGATTGCAAACTGGCTCAAGGACAGAACCCACATGGTTAGAATTGCTGGAGCCATGTCGGACTCCAAACCAGTTACAAGTGGTGTCCCACAAGGCTCAATCCTGGGACCTTTCTTGTTTGGTATATATTTCTCTGAGGTACAGGACAACACGGAAGGACTGTGGCTGATCAAGTTCGCAGATGACTGCAAACTGGGCACCATAATCGACTCTCCAGCCGACACAAGCATCTTCCAAAAGGGCCTCATAGAAACAGACAACTGGTGCCAGAGCCATGGCCTCAAGCTAAATGCCAAAAAGTGTATAGTCATCCCCTTTGGCAAAAACAAAGTGCCCACAAATTACCACATAGGTGGTAATCCATTAAGTACAGAAGAAGTAATTAGGGACCTGGGGACCCAAGTTGATAGCAATCTCTCATTTGACAACCACGTGGCCAAAGTGGTTAGAAAAACATTTTATATAGCCCACCTAATCATAAAGGGATTCACATCTAGATCAGGGGAGGTCATCATGCCTCTTTACTCATCCCTCATCATGCCCATAATTGAGTACAATGCCCCTTTTGGGATGTACCTTACCAGACACCTGCAGCAACTGGAAAGACCCCAAAAGTACCTCACCAAGAGGATCAAAGGGCTCAAACAGATGCCATATGCTGCCTGATTAAAGAAACTCCAGCTCTACTCAGTGGCATACCGCCTGTTCAGAGGCGATCTGTGCCTGACGTATAAAGTCATGTCCAACCCGGAATTAATGGACATGCTGCACCTCAGAAAATCCAAATCCCATCGAGCTACGCGCTCAAGAGACTTGAACCTCAGCACTGAAATAAATAGGACATGTTGGAGGGACAGATTCATAACCCAGAGGCTCTCTTCACTCTGGAATAAAATCCCAGTCCAGGTTAGGCAGAGTCCCTCATTGACTCTCTTTAAGAGGAGTCTTGATGATTGGATGGGAGATCGTAGGTTTACCCCAGGTATCACTTCTGTGTCACTGTTAGACAGAGGCACAGTATACTAACCTCGAAAGGGCATAGCAAAATAAATTTAAAATGGGTGGCGAAAGCCAAACACATTCTGGCTAGGCTTATAAATGCCCTAGGGCAGATAGCCTAGTATGAACCTATGAACCTATGTGCAGGTAGGCTAACTAACCTACTGGGTAGCACTAGAAAGCCTTAAACTGATACAAGCCTTCTAGCTTAGGAGAGAGACTTTGGAGTGATTAAGTATCAGTTTTCTGTACTTTCTTGCTGTACTTAACTGTTTTCTGCCTAAACACAGATTTGCCAGCATTTATTGAGATTTAAAAGCTTGTTTTTTCACATATTGTGCTTATTTGACTGCCTGCACTTTTAAAAAGTTGTTTTTTGTTTAAATAATTTGTTTAACTGTTGTAGGCTACACACTAAATTGTGATAACCTTTTCTGATCATTTGTAGTCATTTAAAGATGTTTTAAGTGTATTTTTACTGTTTTTGCCTTATCTTTTAAAAAAAAACTAAAAAAATCCTTGTTTCCCACCTTTCTAAGCTAGTATAGTCCAGTTTTCAGGCTAGTGCTGAATTCAGGGCTGTGATACTAGTTTCTGAGTTGCCCATACCTTACTTGGATAGAAGGAAGTTTCTCTGTTCACCTGTGAGAGAGGGGAGCTTTGAGCAACCTATCTGTCCCTGGAGGACTGGTTCCAGCCCAGGCGTTAGTAGTTTATTGGCCATTTTGGACTAATTTCTATCTCTTTGATTTCCCTACTATAAAAACCGCATTTGCACGGTTTTGCACACCAGGCAGTGCCGGTTAGCTATGGTTAAATTATTCCCGGCTCCACTAAGTCTCATCTTCAGTTTTTCCCTTTAAACTAGTCTAACTCTCAACCTAAGCACTCAAAAAGCATCTTACAGCCCAGCACTTGCTCAGACCTAATAGCAAGCACTAATATAGTCTGACACTGATTGCCTTGCAGAGCAAGGCTCTTTATTCACCCCTCACCAACCAAATGACTAAGTAGCTCACCCTACTATTCAGGCATGACCGAAGGGCAACTTCAGGTGCATTCTCCAGTCCAGCTGGTTAATCTGGGTATCCTGAGGCAATGTTACAACTGCCTCATGTACACAGACATCCCTCTCCTCCTACCACAAAACACTAACATATGCAAGAGATGCAATTATACAACCAAACTGGAAGCTAAGCTGTCTCCACCCAAGACTGGAACAGACAGTCAAGAGGAGAAGGTTAAAACTTGCACCACAACTCCAGCCGCACACAGACCTACTAAAACAGCACTGGCAAAAAATGCACATAAATACACAAAATCATACTCAGAGACTATAAATAAAAACCTGCAAAAGCATCAGAAAACTCCAAAGCAGACACCCAAACAACCTGCACTTCCTGTCACAAACCAGACAATACATAAAACACAAAATCAGTGTGCCGCACAATCACAGCCCTTAAGGTGAAATAATATCCCTAACACACTAGTAATATGTGACTCCATAGTCAGGCACACTGACGTCCCACTCACTAGGCTGGACAAGCAGAAAGTTACTGTTAGCTGCCTGTCGGGAGTCAGAATCCTCCACATAACACAAGCACTCAGATCACTCAGGAATAAGTAAAAATATGACTGTCAAAGTTCATGTTGGTGTTAATGACCTGAGATGTACCTCCCTGGACTACATGAAAAGAGACATGGAAGAGCTCTCTGATCATGTAGCTCTGGTCGGTACGAACCTGACCCTGAGTAGCATCCTTCCCTCACCAAGAATGATACCTCAGTATAAAGAAAAAAATGATCAATTTCAACAATTGGCTAAGCTTCTGGTGTCATTCAAAGGGGATCCAGTGTCTGTCAGCCTGGGACAACAAGCTCGACAAGCCACATTGTTTCACAAGAGACGGCTTGCACCTGTCACCCCTAGGCTTTTGAGTACTGGCCAAGGCTCTTGCTGCCTCCATAGTGTCTTTTTTAGGCAAGGCTCAAAAGTCAAACCCACCTCCGAAAACAGCACAATTAACAAAAAACTGAGGGTTATGCTACTCAGCGCCAGGAGTTTAAATCTCAAAATGCACATGCTCAAAGCACTTCTCAGTATGGAGAATGTTGACATCTGTGCAGTGACTTAAACCTGGTTCAAAGCTCCAGAGAGCACCCCAGCACTACTGGGCTACAACTCATACCACACATTTCAGCCACAGAAAACGGACTGAAACACAAAAGGAGGGGGTATATCCATATTCATCAAGGATACCTACACTTCCAGGTTAGTGGAGCAGCATGATACCTCTGAGATCATCCATGTGCAACTAACATTGGGCAAATCTGCAATGCAAATTGTGGCCTGCTACAGATCACCCTCCATGACCCAGGACCACCATTCCACCTTTCTTGAGACACTGGAAAACATGAAGGTCCTACCAGACACCCTGATATTGGGTGATTTCAATTACCCTACCATTCACTGGGAAGACTACTTGAGTACAAATTTCCAGGCCCAGCGCTTCCTGGAATTCATCAACTCAAATGCCCTGGATCAGCTGGTAAACTCCCCCTACCAGAGGTGAAAACATATTTTACCTGGTCAGCACCAACATGGGCGACAGGTGTTCCACACTGGAGGTTAACCCGTCACTGGTTAGATAAGACCATAAATTAATCACTCTGGATGTCCACACCCAACTAAGGAAACCACAGTAAAAAACTTTTCTAAAGCAAACTTCACCTTACTTAAGACAGAGGTGGTAAGTTTCACAGCCCTCACACTAAAGGACAACACTGCCCAAGATGCAGAAACCTTTACAAATGCACTCTATGAGCACCTACAAGTAAGCATGGATCATGCCATCCCTAGCAAAACCAAGACTCACTCTTCTATGAGAAGGAAACCAGTTTGGTGGACCCCTGCAACAAACAGGGTATGCAATAGAAGGAGGAAACTAGTTCAGAAAAAAAGCAAATCACAAGAAGGAAAGACATCCCTGATCAGTATCAGTAAGAAACTGAGGTCCATCATGAAATCATCCAAGGCTAACATCAAAAGAAAAATAGCCAAGGATTCAAAAGATAAACACAAGGCCTTCTTTAGCTATGTTAAGAATCTAAGTGGCAACTCACAGATATGCACTGAACTAGTGAAAAATAGCACAAAATATACTGAACCTACTGATATTGCCAACATCCTGGCAGATAGATTCAGTGGAAACTTCAGCCCCCTCTTGCCTCCAAAAGGGCCCACAACAATACCGGAAAAGTGTAGTGTCCCAAAAATCACAGATACAAAGGTGAAAACAGCCCTTTCAAAAGCCAAAAACTCAGCATCAATGGGACCAGATGGTGTCCCAGGCTGCATCTTGCACGAACTACAGAACAAACTAACCCACCACCTAAACACGCTGTTCAACCTCAGCATCTCCACAGGCTACGTGCCCATAGAATGGTGCACAGCAATGGTTATTCCTCTCCACAAAGGATGGGCAACAACTGACTAGCCTGGTCTGCAAGGCTATGTAGCGCATCATCATGGAACTCATTAACAAAGACATTGGGAACCTCCAAACACTTGACCTGACCCAGTTTGGCTTTGTTAAGGGCAGATCATACCTACTAAACCTGGTTGACTTCTTTGAGACCGTCACCAAGGCCATAGACTAAAGAAAGGTGGTTCACACAGCCTACCTTGACCTTGCCAAGGCTTTTGACACCATTTCCCACTCAGGTATTACATAAAAACTCACCACCCTGAACATAAACCCCTATGTCACGAGATGGGTTGCCAACTGGCTTACAGACAGAACTCACACGGTAAGAATAGCGGGCTCTAGGTCCGACTTTAAACCAGTCACAGGTGGTGTCCTGCAAGGCTCATTCCTGGGACCCCTACTGTTCGGCATATACTTCTCAGAAGTACAGGCAAACACAGGAGGACTATGGCTAACCAAGTTTGCCGATGACTGCAAATTGGGAGCCATAACTGACTCTCCGGCTGACATGGACATCCTCCAAAAGGGCCTTACTGAGATGGACACTTGGTGTCAAAGTCATGGCCTCAAGCTAAATGCCAAAAAATTAATAGTCATCTTGTTTGGGAAAAAGAAGACACCCACAAATTACCACATAGGTGGCAGCCTCCTTAATACAGAGGAGAAAATAAGAGATCTGGGGACCCAGGTAGATAGTAATCTCTCCTTTGACAATCATATTTCCAAAGTAGTTAGGAAATCCTTCTGTGTGGTCCATCTAATTACTAAAGGGTTCACATCTAGAAATAAAGAGGTTATAATGCCCCTCTACTCGTCACTCATAGAGTACAATGCCCCATTTGGGATGTACCTCACAAGACACTTCCAGTAGCTGGAAAGACCACAAAAGTTCCTCACCAAGAGGATTACTGGTCTGAAACATATGTCCTATGCAGCCCGACTGAAAAAAACTCTGGCTGTACTCAGTGGCATATTGCTTACTCAGAGATGATCTCTGCCTGACTTACAAAACCATGTCCAACTCAGAATTGATGGACATGCTCCACCTAAAGAAATCAAAGTAACTGCGAGCCATGCCCTCTAGTGAGCTAAATCTCACCACAACAATAAATAGAACATGCTGGAGGGATAGATTCCTGTCACAGAGACTCCCCATGCTTTGGAACAAAATTCCAAATTACATCAGGCAAAGCCCCTCACTAACACTCTTCAAGAGAAACCTTGATGAGTGGATGGGTAACAGAAAATAAGCCCCTGGGATCACTTCATTAGCTCTGCTTGACAGAGGATCAGTTAATTAATCAATGGGGTGGTGAAAGCCGACACACTCTGGCTAGGCTTATAAATGCCCTCGGGCAGATAGCCTAGTACCTACCTATGAACCTATATATGTAAGGAGAACACAACATAATAAGCCAAAGGTAGATGGATATAGATGTGTGGAAGAGGGTGACCGTGACAAGGAGTCATCTACACCTGCCCCACCGAGCACACAGCCAAAGGTCCCCAAACACATCAGGTGCAGATGTTACACACTGCAGTTACTAGTGACCAGTACCTGTCAGCACCACAGAATATGTGGTCCTCGTGCCAGCTGCACAACATGGCTGTACAAGGACGCAGTCAGCTAGTTGCCCTATACACATACACCTGTGACATATGACCCCATGTGTGTGGCTGCCTGTGGTGTGTCACCCCTACATGAATGGTGTATGGGCCATGCACACACTGACCACCCCATAGCAGTACCCTGACAAGCCTACTAAGGTCATCCAATGTGAAATATACTTTTGCGAGAGTTGTAGGCCAATAATCTCTGTGGTGCATCCCATAATTGCGTACTGCTGTAGTGTGATAGACTAGTTAGGTAGGAGTTCTAACCCCAGACATGGCAAGTGTGAGTGTGTGTCACTGTTCATGTGTGTGTCTGTCTCTCACTGACTTTGTAGAGAACAATGCCTTTTAGGGTACTCACATCCCTTACATTTCTCATACCCAACTTTGGCAAGGCTGCAGATGTCACCCTCCTAGAAATACTCCCCTGGGAAAATTGTAGCCCAGTAATCTCTGTAGTGCATGCTGTAACTGCGTACTGCTGTAGTGTGATAATGTAGTTAGATAGGAGGTCAAACCCCAGACGTGGCAACTGTGCATGTGTGAGTCTGTGTGTGCATGCTGTCTATCACTGACTGTGTAGAGAGCAATGCTTTTTAGGCTACTCACACCCCTTACAAGTCAAATACCCACCTTTGGCAAGGCTGCTGATGTCACGCAACTTGAAATACACCTTTGAGATGATCGTAGCAAAGTGATCTCCATAGAACGTCCCATAACATCGTATGGCCATAGTGTGAGTAAGGAGTTAGTTCAGAGTTCTAGCCCCCAACCCACTGCGTGTGTGTGTATGCGTGGATGTCTGACTGTGTAGAGAACAATGCTTTTAGAGTACATTTCGCATACCCAACTTTGGCAAGGCTGCTGATGTCACCCACCTAGGAATACACCCCTGGGAAGGCTGTAGCCCAGTAAACTCTGTGGTGCATCCTGTAACTGCATACTGCTGTAGTGTGATAAACTAGTTAGGTAGGAGTTCCCACCCTAAACCTGGCAAATGCATGTGTGAGTGTGTGTCTGTGTTTGTGTGCATGGCTGACTGTGTAGAGAGCAATTCTTTTTAGGATACTCACACCCATACAGCTCAAATACCCACCTTTGGCAAGGCTGCTGATGTCACGCATCTTGAAATACACCTCTGGGAAGGTTGTAGACCAGTAATCACCATAGCACATCCTGTAACTGCATAGTGCTGCATTGTGAATTAGAAGCGTGGTTGGGTTCCATCCCCACACATGGCAGTTCCGGATGTATTGTGTGTGTCACTGTCTGTGTAGGGAGCAATGCATTTTAGGCTAGTCTCTCACAGTCATTTCAAATGCCCTACTTTGGCAATCCTGCTAATGTCAGTCAGTGCGAAATACACTTTTAGGCAAGGACTACTCCAGTAATTTCCATCCCACATACTAAAACTGCATAGTGCTGTAGTGTAATACACTAGTTAGGTAGGGGTTCTACTCCCAAACCTGACAGTTGGGTGAGTGTGTGTTTGTAACCTGCATCCTGTGTAGAGGTGGTTGTGACTGTGTGACACCTGTGACCAATGTGGAGCAGGTTTTGCATATTTCTTATATGGTGGCCATACTATATATCACAACAGGATAACACGTGATATGGCTGAGAGGCCGGGGTGCAGAGCCATACCCAGACATGTGACATCAAGGCCTGGCAATCACAGTTAGCAACCCCAGTATTACCCAGAGCACACCCTCACCCCATGTGTCATACACACACACATGCCTCGGTAACAGCCAATATGTTGGTAGTACACTGCATATTGGCCACTGATAGTAACTATGGAGTGACTGCGGTGGGCCACAGAGGGCATGACACCCATTTCATTGGTTCAATATGCACATACATGCTGACAGTGAACCTCACCCATGTTCCCCAATGGACACCTGCATGACCTGTGGTGCCATCACATGTGACCCACAATGGACATGCCATGCCTGACAACATGCCCATATGGACAGATGCCACTGACACCAAGGAATGCTGATAGCATGCACTTCATGTAGGTGCAGGGTAAAGCTGCTGGCCATCACAAGCTCCCACCACAGGTGGGTAGGACTGGTACATCTGATGATAATCTGTGTTAGCAACATGGGCTGGACACCACAAGTACAGTTCCACGTCACTGTACATGCATGTGGGAGGTGTGCACATCCTAGATGTTGTCCATGTCATAGACAAAGGAACACAGTCATGGCAAGTGATGCAAAGCATTGCCTATACACAGTAGTCACCCAGGTAACCAGATGGGGACACAATACCCGCCTGTGTGGGCAAATGCAGACACTACATCCCTGAGACACAGTGCAGACCATTGTCATGTGGCCTGATGCCAAAGTAAACCCATCACCTAGCCTTGGACAGCCATCTGGCACATTTGAACACCACACACCTGTGCAGACATACACCTATGCATGTCAGTACTGGCACCCTGTGTGTTTGTGTGTGTGTTGCATGCTGAAGATGTTCACATCCACACTCCCCACGACCCCCATGGGCATACTACAGCATGTTGTCTGATGTCAGACACTTTCCCATACCCTTCACCAGTACAGCCCCAGTATGACCTGTGTGGTGCATGGGATACCTGCACAGTGATGTGATGTGGGAATCCCACAACCAAAGAGTTGTACACCTGGCCCTGCCACATGTGTCAGTGTGTGTGTGTCCTTGTGAGAGTTTGGCTGTGTTGATGCTGGAACCTGTTCATGCTGACAGGCACTTGTATGTCACCTACCATACAGCTACTGTATCCCTGTTGCAGATGTCACTCACCATCACATATATGTTCTGAGTGCTCCACAACAGGTAACCCATGTGGTGCATCCAATAATTGCAGCGAACTGTGCTAGCACTACATAGTTGTCAGGGGGCTTGATACCCTGTGCTGCTAGGTGTGTGACACCAACATGCTTCAGTTTTTCCCCTCCCACCCCTCCCTGACATGTATTTGCCTCTGTCTGCATCCCCCTCCCCCTCTCAGGTGGACGTGGAGACCTACACCTGCTTTGCTTAGGCAGCAGCATGTGTAATGTAAGTAATGTTCATGATCAGCTGATGGCTTCTGCACAAATCACAGCCCTCCCCTAGCTGATTGATGTGAAACAGGTGTGGTAATATTCCCATAGCCAATTGTATGGAAACACACTCCAATTCCTAGGAACATCATGGTGGTGTTGGCCCTTTCCACCCACTGTGAGCAGGAGCTAGATCTGTTGTGTGGCAAACAGCATCTCAGATGGATTGCAGTGTACCTGTAACAGCATACACTGTGGAAACAGTGCAACAAACAGGAGGTGGATATGCTTGACCTGATTACAGACTGTAAGTGCCGCTATATTGCATTTGGAGTAATATTGCTTTCATAGTGTTTGTGTGGGTATGGCTGTTGTACATGTCTCAATTCATGACATGTCAGTTCCATGTTTATGGGGAAATCTCCATCTGCAGGGTCATCTGCAGCCTGGGCAGTGTTGTGTTTGTGGTTGCATGTGTCACCCATAGAGCATCTAGCTGTCAACTGCTGAAGGTAGTGTGAGGATTGCAGTCAGTAGATGGTGAAAGCTGTGGTAGTCACAGACATCATATCCTTCAAATGACATATGTTGCAACAACCCTGTAACAACAGTAAATGTATGTGGTTATCACAGCAACATGTCAATATTGGCCCTGTGTATGTGCTCCCAGCCACACCTCTGTCAACCTTTGTACATATGTTGTGCATGAAGTGGTGCATATGTGCTGTACACCATACTTTGTGGCATCATATCTGAGAACAAGCCACTGATATATCTGACTGCTACACATGTTATGTACAGTAGGAGTTACATTACATGACATTACTTGCACATTCTGTGGATGTTCGTACAGTACTGAGGTCTGTGTACCTATGGTGAATGTCGACAGTGTGTGTAGTGCAGATATGTACCTTAGCCTGTGTACAGACTGTGGTAGATGACATTGTTCTAGTTCCCCTACAATCAGATGTTACATGCTGCCCCACTGTACGATACTGTAGTGGCATACATGTTTGCAGGGCCATAAACACACTTGTCCCATACCACAGACAGCCACCAGACCAAACTGTGTAGCAGGCCAGTATATGTAGAGTCAGTCTGTGAGTGGCACATAGGAGGATGGTGTCGAACACATAGTCCATATACTGTAATACTATGCTAGCTAACCATATGTGGCAGTGGCTGTGTTCACATTGGTTGTGGATATGCACTGTCACACAAGTGTATCTTACCCTGTGCTGTGACATGCCTGTTGAGCCTGCTTTATATGCAGGTACATGTGCATTCCCCCTTGGGAGGTGTAGACCAGTGTTGAGCCAGTCTGCCTGCAGCCTGCACAGTGAATTGTGACATGTGTAGCAGCTGAGTGTACCTACCCAGTGGGATGTCATGTGCAGATACTAGCCAGATGTCCCACTGCTGGACCTGCCCTAACAGTCATGTATGGCAGACAGGGCAGTGGGATGCAGTGCAGCTGTATGTCAATACCTATTGTGTAGTGTGTGGCCATGGTACCCATGTACCAGCAGTCATACCATTACAGGCCAGGCAGGGGTGTGTGAATGCATGACCTATGGTGGAAATCATATACTGGTCGTTATGTGTTATACCCATCTACATGGCCATCCACATCCATACAGTCAGATATGGTACACATGTGTAGCACTAAGGGCTTATGTGTATACCTCTGGACTGTGCAGACTGTGTCAGACCCTCCACATATATTGGCCAATATCTCTGCTGCAGTCCACAGTGGCATTACGTGCTAGCAGCAGTACTGTACACTGATGTCCTTTGGATGTCATTCAAATGTGACCTCCCACACACACCATGTCTGTGAAGACAATCCCAATGACAGTAGCAATCGTCTACTCGTATTCTTGCTATACATACCTGACATCCCCTGCAACTACGACATTGGGAATATACGGGCTGGGGTTGGCCTACACATCATGTCCAGGACATATGGTGGGAATATATGTACATATAAATATCTAGATAGCCAGATATATGATTACACATGTGTACTACACCCAATTAACACTGTCATGGCAACCACCCACTATAGATTCCCACATCATGAGTGTGTGGTCCCATTACATCTCCTGTGTGATGGACATCCATCCTATGTGTGGGCAGCAGTGCTACCAACCCCATACAGGAGAACTGGCACACTGAGGGCAGCCACATATTTGTAGGAGGATCAAGAGGTACAGACAGACTGTGAGTGGAGTTGTGCTATGCTTTGTACAGTACTGGTGTTACAGGGTGTGGGTGTACATATTAGTTTGCCATGGAATGCAGTCCATCTGCATTGCACACAACTGTGGGCCTACCCTCATGCCAGCCGGAGCTGTGCCTATCATGTCTTGTCTGTCCACCACACAGGTCTTGTGTCAGATAATACACTGGCAGTGTGTGTGTTGTGTGTTACCTGTACATGGCTACATCCATGACTGTTTCTACCATCAATTCCCTGACTAAGGGTATGTTACAGACTATCTTGTAACACCTGCACCTTGCATAGTGTATGGCAGCAGTTGTCCACATATGTGCCTGTATTCCAGCCTCTGTCCATCACCTACACGCCACATTTTGCACATATGTCATGATGTCAGTGGTTGATCCATAGTGGGCTGGGAGTATGACACACTGCCATGTCTGCCATCAGTCCACTGCCGTTGTAACCCCCACACATATGGTGGGGCTGGGGCCATATATGTGTGGGCGTCACCTAAACAATACATGTGTGCCGTCATGCACTGCAGAGCCCAGTGTATGCAACAGTGGTATATGGCCCTGTATTATTGAGTCTGGGAGGAAGTACCAGAAATGACCTAGGCTGCTACAAAATTTGGGGGTATCAGGGATGAGCTTCCTTAAGGTATCTGGATGTACAGTACCATATACTTCACCAATATACACATTACTGACATGGATCTGGGTATTGCAGGACTACTGCCCCCTTCCATACAAACTGTTCTGTGTGTTGGTGTGCTCGTGATGGTATCATTTATGCCATGTTATGTAGCAGTTGCAACCCATGTGGTCATATGACGTCTATACCACCGACTGTGTTTGTACAATGTGTAGCTAGAGGATGGTAAACTACACACCTGGAGTACATACTGTTGATTGTTAGGTATCCTGTGACCCAGTGTGTCTTACCTATTGTACAATGTGAATGGCTTGGCCTGGACAGCAACAGCTGTGAACCTTTCCAGCCTACTGTATGACTGTAACTGGTCCACTGTAGGCTCACTCCATTGATAAAGTTGTCAGTGTCTGAACAGCTATATGGCATGGCATGTAGAACTGTAATCATACACGATGAAAGGTTTTCATGTCTGCAGACCTGTGAGTGTTGTTTTACCTATGACCTCTCTGTGGGTGTACGTTATAGGCAACAATTGTCATTTGTATGGGTGGCACATTCATTGTCCAGTCATTCAGGGGTCGACTGAAGGCATAGTAGCTGTTCCATATTGTGTGCACATACCACTTATGTATCTTACTGTACATATAACTGCGTGTGTATGCGCAGTCACATGTATATGTACATATATGTATATATATATATATATATATATATATATATATATATATATATATATGTATACCTGTAGCTGTATATCTGTGTCTGTGTATCTGAAGCCTGGTAATGTTGATGGCTTTCACATAATACATTACCCATGGGAGCCAGACAGTACTGCATATGTTACCAATACCAGCCTGACATCATACTGGTGGGATATAGTACAGGTAGCATCATGTGCCCATGTTGTCACTGGCCCTGGTTATGGGATTTCCAACACTTGGTAGTGTATTGTAGGGAAGACGTGTTTGGGTGGGGGAGATGGCTATTTGTACAACTCGTATAGTGTGTGGTGCCTCTCAACCCCAGTAACGTAACATGTAGCCTCTTACACTCTTCTCTCTAACAGCTACATGTGCCTTGCAGTACCAGCACAACAGTGTTGTACCAATTGGTCATAGGCATGGGAACCCCATTGAGGTCTGCCACATGTGTGTATGTGTGCATATCTGTAGGGTACACCATTCCGAGTCCACATACTCCTATTATGATACACATTGCTACACAGTAGTACGGATATTGTTGCTGTCACCCATAGTTGTGGCAATGCAATGCAACACCCTACTATGCCTGTGGCATGTGCATCACATGCATATCCCTGTGGTACCACTGTTGTGATATGCAATGGGTTGTTTTTGCGTCATGGCCAATATGTGATAGTGGATATGTCAGAGTATTAAGATGGGTTCTAGTGTGTACAATATCCAGTGGGGGGTGTGGGTGCTGTGTACACTGTCTGTACACCATGGTACACTTGGTATATGGCCCACATACCACTCTCAGTTGGCTAATGTCACCATCACTCATACAGGTAACAGATAACAGGATACAGCCCTGTTACACATGTGCAGTGCGCAGCCTACCTGTAACACATTGGACACATGGACTAGTTAGTTAGCAACTATACAAACAGGTCTCTAAGATGTGTGTCTACCTGTTATGTGTCAGTCAATGTGTATATGATGGTATGAGACACTATGTATTCTCCATATACTAATATTACATCCCCCATTACCATATTGTACATGTCTGTGGATGGTCTGCATGTAGCACGTGACCTGGTACACACCTCACCCTAAAGATGGTGTCTTGTGTACAATGACAGCCACACAGTTCAGTAGCATTACATACCCAGGTTGGGGGTCTAGACACAGTGTCACCAAGTAAGGATGTGCGTGTATGTGGATGGCTTGACATATATGTGCAGATTATACCTGTACTAGCAGGCCACCATTCAAGTTTGCATGGCCAATCACTGTTATACATACCTGTGGCATGTGTGCAACTGCACACCACATATGTCATGGCCATGGTGTCACCACAACTGACATACCCTTGTGGAATATGACTGCGGACCATCCTCCTGCTGACACATGTATGCCTGCAGCACAAATGGATGACAGTATGGGGATATCAATTGGTGCTAACAACAGCTGAGATGCATCATAGCTGCATGGCTACACTACCTGACATGTATGCAGTACACATTACCCCTGACTACATTCTACACTGCAGTACATTGTGGCACTCCATTACAGTCACCATGTGCATCAGAATCATGTTAGCCTGCCCCTGCATCGATGTTATGGACGACAGAGATGTGACACAGGTATTATCATATGCACAGGGTGTGTGAAAGTCATCTTAGCTGCATGGCTACACTACCTGACATGTATGCAGTACACATTACCTCTGACTACATTCTACACTGCAGTACATTGCTGCACTCTATCACAGTCACTGTGTGCATCAGAACCATGTTAGCCTTTCCCTGCATCAATGTTATGGATGACAGGTATGTGGCACAGGTATCATCATATGCACAGGGTGTGTGTAAGTCATCTTAGCTGTATGGCTACACTACCTGACATGTTTGCAGTACACATTACCCCTGACTACATTCTACACTGCAGTACATTGCGACACTCCATTACAGTCACCGTGTGCATCAGAACCATGTTAGTCTGTCCCTGCATCAATGTTATGGATGACAGGGATGTGCCACAGGTATCATCATATGCATAGGGTGTGTTGCAGGTGTACAAAATCACTTTTTATATTTCCAATAACACCACAGATGAGCGCTTTCATCTAATGACTAGACTTCATCTGATGAAGTCTAGTCATTAGACGAAAGCGCTCATCTGTGGTGTTATTGGAAATATAAAAAGTGATTTTGTACTCAAGGTGGTGTCCAGGACTTTATTTTATTTTGTTTGGATTGGTCTTGGTTTTATTTCTACGTATTGTGTTGCAGGTGTGCCAGAGGCCGAGGGTGGTCCAAACATGTGTCACCATGTGTGTGGGTGAGGGGTGTGGTTCCCTGATTGGGCATGGTGATGTGGTGTATGTCGGTATGGGGTCACACTAGGTGTGGTTGCATAGTGTGTGGGTATACATGCACACAGTTTTTGCCATGTAGCTGCCCTATACGGGTAATGTTGGACAGCTGCAGACCATACCTGGCAGGGTGTGCAGATCACTGCCTCCAGCCACAGACATGCTGACTGTGCCTGCCAAGGGTTCCATGGGCACATGCAGGTACAGACCTTGAGGTGCTACTCTCCCCAGATGATGACATATGTCTGCAGGAACCATGTCCCACCTGGAACTGGCCAGGGCCACATGCCTGAGGCCTGCCGTGGTGTGGTGTAGACAGCAGCCCTTGTGGTGTGCTGGGGCTGGTACTACCACTATGGGAGCGACTGTGCATCCTGGCATTTCCACGTTGACCACCAGCTGCCAGTGTCTCTGGCCTACATCCATTCGGCCATCGCACCAGTCCCACCACATGTTCTAGCACAGACATACTATGATCGAGGAGGCCAACCATCTCACCCCACTATCTATCCATGAAGTCAGTATATTCACGAAAGGCACCAGCGAGTTCATGGAGGTTGCCACTTACAGCTGCAAAAGCAGACCTCTTCAGCCTCAGGACACCAGACGGTGTGCATTTTCATACGTACCTGTGCCTCCATTATGGCCTGAAACATGCTCCTGGTGGCACCAATTGTGGCGCTTCTGCCAGAGGCATGATAACCTGCGGTCCTCCCATGAGTACCATGGTACATATGCCTATGTGGTTGCCTTCCAGACATCCAGCTATGCCAACTGTGACCCGACACAGTTGACATGGACACCACACTTTCCTGGTCATTGCCACCAAGCACCAACTGTCCGTCTGCTGTGGCCACATTTGATGAGGTCTTTAGGGGCACTGTAACTGTGTGCAGGCTTGGGGTGGCTAGGAGGGTGATAACACATGTTGGCCCAGTGTAGACCTCTGACAATCCCACCTGTGCTGCACCTGTACCTTTATCATCATCAGTGTCTGTAGGGACACCTACCTCAGTTTGCGTGCAGGAGGGTCTCTGACCCACCTCCCCACCTGTGGGGGAAACAAATATACATGTTATGATCTGTACAGCATTGCATAACAGTGCACACACTCATGCACACTCACACTGACAGCCACCTTACTACCTCATTTTCCCTGAGTTTACAGACAGTCCCACAGTCAGCTACATATGTTCCCCATCCTGCATGGCACTTGCTAATATATACGCATCAGTACAGTCCATTAACATATCATTCCATCTCCATGCCTACACGTGTGGTTACAACACCTGACCTGTTACTCCATCACCTCCCTGACTTGGGTGAAGTAGGTTGTACATGGCCTCACTGCTGTCACCCTATATTACCCTGTGTATGGGCAGTAATGGTGTATGAGGCCCCTATATGGTTGGGGCTGCTACATTCACCACATATGTCACACACCAGAGCCTCATACTACAGTCTTGCTCAGTCCATGCCACATCTGCTGTACATGCAACCCATCAAGCAGACAACAGTACTACCTGGATACACTCACTGATCTGCTGTGGTAATTTCCCAATGCATTTGTAGTGCTGCATATGTGGGTAGCCAGTTACCTATCTGCTGCTGGGTATATGATGTGTATACCTGGTATGTACTGCACCTCCCAATGCATGCTCCTGCCTACCGACCTTGTTATGCTATCAGCTGTCTTATGTTCACATACCTGACAGGTTGTCCTGGTGTTCCATGTCTCAAAACTCTCCTTAGCATGGAGAACATCGATATCTGTGCAGTAACAGAAACCTGGTTCAAGGCTCCCGAGAGCACCCCAGCACTACCAGGTTATACCTCATACCATGCTTTTTGGCTCCAAAACTTGGACCGAACCACAAAAGGAGGGGGAGTATCAATATTCGTCAAAGATACCCACACCTCCAGGTTGGTGGCACAGCACGAAGCATCAGAGACTATCCATGTGCAACTAACTGTGGGTAAAACTGCCTTTCAGTTTATAGCCTGCTACAGACCACCCCCCCAAACACAGGAACCCCACTTGGCCTTCCTGAGAATACTGGAAAATATGAAGGTCTCTCCAAACACCATTATATTGGACGACTTCAACTACCCAAACATAGACTAGGAGCATTACTCTAGCTCCAACACCCTAGCCTAAAGGTTCCTAGAATTTATAAACTCAAATGCTATGGAACAACTTGTTACCACTCCCACAAGAGGGGGAAACATACTGGACCTGATCATCACCAACATGGGGACACTATGCTCCAGACCAGAAGTGTATCCCTCACTGGTAAGATCAGACCATAAACTAATCTCACTGGATATTCACATCCCGACCCCACCCCCTGCCCAGAAAACCACAGTGAAAGACTTCTCTAAAGCAAATTTCACATGCCTCAAAACCAAGGTGGAATCCTTCAAAGCCCCCGGGCCTGTGGAAAATACGGCCCAGACCACAGAATCCTTTATAAACACATTCTATGAACACCTTCAGGAATGCATGGATCATACAATCCCAAATAAAACCAAGACCCAATCCTCCAAAGGCAGACGTCCTGTCTGATGGACCCCAGCCATAAACAAACTATACAATAGAAGGAGGAAGCTACTACATGATAGAGTAAAATCACAAAAAGGGAAGGCATCTCTGATCAGTATTAGCAAAAAACTATGGGCACTCATAAAATCGTCTAAGGCCAGCTTTGAGAGAAAAATTGCACAGGACACTAAGGATAATCACAAGGCTTTCTTTAGTAATGATAGGAACCTGGGTGGGAATTCCCAGATATGCTCAGAATTAGTCCAAAATGACAAAAAATACACCGAGCCCACAGACATTGCCAACATCCTAGCTGACAGGTTCAGTGCAAACTTCTCCCCCCTCTCCCCACCAAAAGGGCAAATATCTATCCCAACAGAGTGCTGCCCCCCTGACATCTCAGATGCTCAGGTAAGAGCCGCAATGAGCTTGGTAGTGTGTTGCAGGGTGGACGTGTTTGGCTGGGTGGGGGGTATGCCAATTCGTAAGTGACGTATATTGTTTGAGGCCCCTCAAGCCCATTCACGGTGCATGTGGACATATATGTGTCTGTTAATCTACCATTGCTATTCTACAGATGTCTGGCCGTATAATACCTCTGTGGGTATATATATATATTTGCTGACATATTTCTAACTATGTCCATATATACCTATGGAGACATATATCTATGTACATACATGTAACTTGCTATGTATATGTGGACATATAGATGTTGACCTATATATGTGTAGTTGTCAGCATTTGCATGTATATCTGTGCATATATTTGACTACAACTATGAATTTTTGTTTTGTTTTTCCGCTAAAAA
>NC_056729.1:1736958121-1736999179 GCF_019279795.1 Protopterus annectens | reverse complement strand
ACAGGATGAGAACACAGACATAGACATACACAGTCACACACAGTAACACACCCACACTCACAGGGTCGACGTCACTATAACACACACTTGATAGTGTTGTGGTGAGGACCCCTGCCTATGTGGTAATCACCATTACAGTACTGTGCACCCACATGACACAACACAGAGAATGAACATGTACAGGTAGGCAGTAATGCCTAAGACCGATGGCATCACCGAGGTGGTAGATTGCATCACCATGAGGGATTAGGGATCCTATCTGTTCTGTATAGTAGCATACATCCTCACGCCATGCACCATATAGCCATCCATATACACACACACACACACTGTGGAGTCCACACATGTCATTCACATACAGATAGCTTACATGTGTGTGATACACACACCACCTCTGCCTATGTGTTGCTTTCTACACTGCAGTATGTACAGATCTCTACAACAATGCACAGGGGTGTGTAATAATTGGGATGTATTCCCCACCATACATGGCATATATGGTCACACAAGCAAGCACACATGGCAGTACACCTGCTATCTGATGATACGTCTGACAGACATGCATCAGTATTGCCTGCATTACAATGTGTACCACCGCTACCTTCGGCAATTGTCCTGTTATATGCACATGGGAGGATGTACATGTTACAGGCATCAAGTGATTTACAGTCAGTAACACACTGACCACTGTGTAGGTTGTATGTCTTCACCGTCATGCAACAGAAACATAGCTTACTGTTTGCACATGTTATAGTAGGATGGCATGTGACACACCTGTGAGCTGTCCTCAGCAAACATCTATCTGCAAAGGTGGACCACCACGTTATGTACACACTTCCATCCATACCTGATGTACATCTTACCGTACTATCAGTATTCCACCATATACAGGTGTCAGTGATGGGGCTGCATTGCAACTGCATGTTGTAGTAAGACACTTATGAACTGCATACATCAGCTACTGCACATGCATGGTAGCTGAATGCACCACTACATGTACATGTGTGTAGGTCCTACATTCCTGTCATGTAGCCATGTTTGTATGCATTGGAATTGGTGGACATGTGTGATGACATACATGACAGATGGACTGTTGTATAATATGATAGTTGTCATGGGTAACCAGTAGAGAGGAAATGTTACCTCAGTCAACATTGCTACCTTATGTACTGTTAGTATTCAACAGCCATGGACCTACCTTCCATGTGCATGTGTGTAATTGCTGTATCCACTTGTCTGCACGGTGGATGGGAAAAGCTATGCTATGTACATATGTGTTGTGTGTGACATCCATGTACATATCCACTGTAGTTGCATGTATGTCATATCCAAACATGAGTGTGTTCCCTGGTGTACAGCAACAGTTATCTGTTACAGCTGTATAAGACCCAGGGCCCCTGTTATGTGTACAGCTGACCTGGTTATGAACACTGGTATCGTTGCATTGCATAACACATGATGGAACACTGTCAGTACATGGGTAGTCTGCACAGTTGCTGTAGAGCTACGTACAGTCCACTGGTCATGAATAGCATGGTGTTGTACTAAGGTATGGATGTGTGTTGCTGGTCCAAGGACATGGTGATGTCTGAGGGCTACATACTAGAATGCAGCATTTAACACTGTGATCTGCACCTGACACATATGTGATGGCTTTTGAGAGTGTACTGGTCAGTACATGTGAGTGGCCTTCATGTACGTGGGGACACTAACACCTGGGGTGGTCCGTAATGGTCTTATGGCCCACATGTCTGTATTTGAGGTATACGGTGGTAGTGCTATTGTGCACAACTGTGCCATATGCCAGGTGTCCCAAACTGCAGAGATGTCTGTATTCCCCATTGTTGGATCTAGATTGGCAGCTGTGATTATGAACGCTACACATCTAGTACTGTTTAGCATACACATACAATGCAGTTGTCCTGTAGGTGTCAGGGTGTTTACCTGGTCCCAGGTTTCTTCGTCTATGTATGGTACTGTATGTGCAAAGTAGCCACTGCTGCCAGGACATCACCATGGCTGGTAGTAGTGTGCCAGGTTTAGATTGGTACAGCTAAAGTGATGGACAGCAGCAGACGTTGTGTAGAAGACCGGTGTCAGATATATGTAGTGCAGTGTTCATGCTAACAATGATGACTATCGACACACTGTGCCCTTCCATGTTTTGAATCTGTGTGCATACAAGACAGCCCTTTGCTACTAAGTGTGTGAGCATGCCCAGTACACCGTTGCGTAGATGGACACATAGTACATTCATGCTAACAATGATGACTATCGACACACTGTGCCATTCTGTGTTTAGAATCTGTGTGCATACAAGACAGCCCTTCGCTACTAAGTGTGTGAGCATGCCCAGTACGCCTACAGTAGATGGACACATAGTACATTCATGCTAACAATGATGACTATCGACACACTGTGCCCTTCCATGTTTAGAAATTGCATGCAAACAAGACAACCCTTTGCTACTAAGTGTGTGAGCATGCCCAGTACACCGTTGTGTAGATGGACACATAGTACATTCCAAACGGACGTGTGCTACTGTGTGAGCATGTCCAGTGACACCTCATGTCGGTTATGTGCCCCTGTGTATTGGCATGACCAATGTAAACCTGTATAGCGATAGTGGTCATCCAGGCAACAGATGTCCATGCCCCACGTCAGGATGGATTCTGACATTGAACACACTGGTTGACTGTCTTGGAAGGTGTACTGTCTGTGGCGCATCTCATATCTATGTAGTGTTGTAATAGTGCTCCGTAGATAGGCAGTTGTTCTGCTCACATCACTGCCATGTGTTTGTCTCCGTCTGCCTTAGGATAGTAATATGCTTTCAGACTGCTCACACTCCATACAATCCCTAATGGCGTTTGTTCCATTGTTGATGATGTCATCCACCTAGAAGTATGCCTCTGGGAGTGCTGTGTTCCAGTAATCTTGGTAGCGTGTTTTGTAACTGCATAATGCTGTAGTGTGATAAGGTAATTAGGTCTATGTTCTAATCCCAGCCCTGCCAACTGTGTGTGTGTGTGTGTGTGTGTGTGTGTGTGTGTGTGTGTGTGTGCACGTGTTTCCAGCTGCTTGGGGACAGAGTAATGCTTTTAGACTGCTCACTCTCCATACATTCCCTATCGGCATCTTTGCCTTTGCTGATTATGTCACCCACCTAGAAGTATGCCTGTGGGAGTGTTGTGTTCCAGTAATCTCAGTAGTGTGTTCTGTAACTACGTAATGCTGTAGTGTGATAAGGTAGTTAGGTCTATGTTCTAAGCCCAGCCCTGCCAATTGTGTGTGTGCGTGCTTCCAGCTGCCTGGGACAAGAGTAATGCTTTTAGACTGCTCACTCTCTATACATTCCCTATTTGTGTATCTGCCTTTGCTGATTATGTCACCCACCTAGAAGTATGCCTCTGGGAGTGCTGTGTTCCAATAATCTCGGTAGCTTGTTCGGTAACTGCGTAATGCTGTAGTGTGATAAGGTAGTTAAGTCTATGTTCTAATCCCAGCCCTGCCAACTGTGTGTATGCGTGTGTCTGTTTCCAGCTGCCTGGGGACAGAGTAATGCTTTTAGACTGCTCACTCTCCATACATTCCCTACTGGCGCCTCTGCCTTTGCTGATTATGTCACCCAACTAGAAGTATGCCTCTGGGAGTGCTGTGTTCCAGTAATCTCGGTAGCGCGTGCTGTAACTGCGTAATGCTGTAATGTAATAAAGTAGTTATGTCTATGTTCTAATCCAAGCCCTGCCAACTATGTGTATGCGTGTGTGTGTTTCCAGCTGCCTGGGGACAGAGTAATGCTTTTAGACTGCTCACTCTCCATACATTCCCTATAGGCATCTTTGCCTTTGCACCATCCTCAGGTCTGGAACACCCCCAAGGTACATCAATCAACCTACCAATTGGCAGTTGTATTAGAATGTGTATTTACCTGTGGCTATGGTATGGATGTGAGCATACAGGGGAATTTGGTGGCCGACTGTTAGGGCAGCTGACAGTACACGCCCATAGTGGCACCATGACATCTGTAGCACATACCAGGGTCACAATAGTAGCCAGTAGTACACAGGGTGTCCTAACCTACTGCAGGTTATGAGCTGAACATCATGTCTGTCCTTACAGCCCACACAAGTCTCATACAGCTGGACAGGTGTAGACCACTACAGTGAAATGCTATACAATGGCCTCTGGAGATGCCCAGTGGATGACTCCAAACCCCAAACAGACACACACACACACACACACACAGACTACAGCAGGCCAGGCAGTTGTATGCAGGTTGTGAAGGCTAGGATGTCTGACACCACTATGCTGGTGATTCTAGCTAGGATCTGACGTACACTGGTATGCCTCTAACCAACAATTTGGGTAGGTCCACACACTGCAATGGAGTACCTGGCATACCAGTACAGTATTAGCAAATGTGTACAACTGTCAGCTGTGCCCCCCTTCCAACGTACATATGTGGGAGTCAGGTGCGCCACACCCAGTGCTGTGTAGGACTGTCGATGCAGTTGGATGTCCCCCCATGCTGTGCAGAAATATAGCAACAGTCTATGCCACATGACAGTTAACTACCCTGCAGACACAGCATGCCACCTGTCAGTGTACAATGCAGGGGCCGGCACCACAGTACTGACTATATGGACATGTGACACATGCGATCCAGTTGACCATACTGGGCATGCTCAAACACATGATGGTATGACGGTAATGTCAGTCGACAACATGCGTAACAGTCATACTGGGCATGCTCACACAATGAAACACAGAATGGCCAGGTTTACAAACAGCAGTGGTCTGGACATATCTGCTAGTACATTGCTGTACTGTTGGATGACTGTGCTGTATGGTATGTCTGTGGTACTGTCTATTGTCTGTATATATGCCATGGTCTATTGGTACTTCACATGAGTTATGTGCGCAGGGTATTGCTACCAACACGTGCAAAGGACGGTTCTTTGTTTTCGTACAGAATGACACCTTTGGATGCGGAGTGGGTAAGGCACATTCCAGCAGGTGGGAGCGGTTGTGCATGGGTTTGCACATTGTTAGGCACTGCTGACCTCTGGTTACAGCTCCTTATACTTGTTTAGACTCCACATTTCTTTAACAGTGCAATACTTGCATACTGGTAGGCAAACAAACCTACACCCGCTTGCTCACTCACCTATACATGTACCGACATTGGTACTTCCATTTGTCACTCACGCTGGGTGTGCGCGATCCCTTGTGATGCCTATTACATCAGACTACATGATTACAATGTCGTGTATGGCTAAACATTATGCGACAGCAGCCGTTCGACTGTACGGACTCGGCGGCCTATCCAGTGACATGATCATATGATATGCCTCTTCCTCATACAATCTGCTCCCATCTGGCTGATACATGGGAACGGATACTCTGCAATGCTGATATGTTACTGTGTTTTTGGAAACGCATCTCTCTGCCGGGTCATGCTACTGCATACCTATTGTATGAATTCCACCTTTTAGATTGTCCACATTCTAGGCATAACACCTTTCCCACTTTGCATGGGACAGTCCCTCATTAGGCATGTGCTGTGGGACAATACTCTAGCCATAACTGATGTCCTGATTACAGGACAATATTATATTCTACATGTCTGTAATAGTTGCATGTAACGGTTATTGTCTACATGACACATCAATATGTTATGTGAAGTAGCATAAGCAACTTGACTGCTGCTAAAGTCAGCTTTGATTTGTGCGACGAAGTAGCATAGGCAACTTGATTGCTGCTAGAATAGGCTTTGATTTGTGCAACTATGTATATGTCTGTACTATGCATGGCTGTAGGTATGTCCTGACCTGGTATGTCTGACATTTCTACAGAGCAACTCCCACTTTGGACATTTGGAAAGGTGGCAGCCCTATAGGAGCTATATGTAGAACTGTCACATTTGCCAAGGCAACACATACCCACAGACAGTAGTATACCGACTACGTCACTGGTTTGCATATGTTAAGGTTATTCTTGTAGCATTATTGTTGCTAATACTGTTTCCTATAACATGTACCTGTTTCAGATACAACGATATCATTTTATGACACCACTACACACAAAATATGAACTATTTTCCTGATATCACAGGCCATGTGCTGTAACATTCATTTTGCAGGACACAACTGGCCAGGGTAGAGTGTCCCTCACAAAGGCGGACAGGTGGTAACACCACACTATTATGCTATCATCTACCTAAGGTGTTCGGCGGAATGTGCGCTTTCCATCACTAGCAGACCTCACATACGAATGGGGGAGAATGAAAACTGTATCAGGGACACTGCAGAACACCCTGAGGGACACATTTAGATGATTGGTTCTATTAACTTGTCACATTGACAGTCACAGGGCATATGTATTCATTCAAATTTGTTGAGGTACATGCTGTTCATGACTCATACAAGTTGTCATTAATCATTACATGTATACCGCCACCTGTCCACCTAAACTTACTAGTTCTGGAAGTGTTTAGTTAGGACTGTGTTACATTCTGATTCATAATCATGGATGTCCATGATAATCAGGTACAAGGCACTGATATAGTCCCTATGTGTTCCACCAATGGATTACGGACTATCCAGTAGATGTGCTCTTCAGGACTGGGAGGTATAGGCATCTGCCATGCCCACATAGGAATATTAATTAATTCCAAGGGGTGTGCCTAATACATGTCTGCCAACCAACACCTGCACACTTATGCCCTTTATTGCATACCCATGATTCCCCTACCTAACACCCCTCTACAGCACTCATGACTCATACTTACCGTGAGCGCAGCTGGTGTATGAACACACCCCTACACACTGCCCACTCTCCCCGTCTTGGGACATATGACGTACATTTTGTAAACCCATGTGTGATCACACTTGCACAACCTACTGTTCAGTGTACAGCTACATCCTGGTCACATCGATCACTACAAGGTTACATGTAAAGTTAATTTTTGGGTATCCCGCAAGGGACTCTGTTATCCATGTTTAAAGTGTAGACCTTGCAGATCTCTCACATTGGTACTTTGCTGCCGCTGTTTTTGAAAGCAGCAGTGTATTCACCTTTATTGCATGTCTGTATGTTTGACTGGCCTAGCTGGGCGGTGTGGGAGGGCAACATTTGTTTACCGGACCTCACAGTACCATATGCCCGGTCTGTATATCTACAGTACCATATATATATATATATATATATATATATATATATATATATATGTTATTATATTTATATATCTGTGTCTGTCTATATATGTCTATCTCTCTCTCTCTCTCTCTCTCTCTCTATATATATATATATATATATATATATATATATCTAGAGATATGCTGTCAGGCATTACGTCTATTCCACCATCTGTTGACCTAATATCACTAGTTCTGGAGGGGTTTAGTTAGGACTGTATTAGATTCTGATTCTTAATCACGGATGTCCATGTTAATTGTGTACAGGGCACTGATACAGTCCCTATGTGTTTCTCAAATGGCTTACAGACTATCCAGTAGATATGCTCTTCACGTTTGTGAAGTATGAGCATCAGCAGTTCCCACATAGGAATATTAAGTACGTCCACTGGGCGGACCTACTACATCTCTGCCAACCACCACCTGCACACTTATGCCCATTATTGCATACTCATGATTCCCCTACCTGACACCTCTCTACGGCACCCATGACTCATACTTAATGTGAGCGCAGCTGGGGTATGAACACACCCCTAAACACTGCACACTCTCCCCATCACGGGACACATGTCATACATCCTGTCACACCATGTGTTATCAGACTTACACAACCTACTGATCCATGTACAACTACATCCTAGTCGCTTCACCCATTACTGGTTCGCCTACAAGGCAAATTTTTGCTGTCCCGCAAGGGACACCGTGATCCATGTTTAAAGTGTAGACCTTTCAGATTTCTCCCACTGGTACATTCCTACTGGTGGTATTAGAAGCTGTGGTGTATTTACCTTTATTGCATGTCTGTATGTCTGCCCAGCCTAGCAGGGCATTGTGGGAGGTAAACGTTTGTTTAGTGGACGTCCCAGTAGCATATGCTCAGTCTGTATATCTACAGTAACATATCTACAGTAATATATATATATATATATATATATATATATATATATATATATATATATATATCTAATATTTATATTTCTGTGTGTCTGTGTGCCTGTGTGTGTGTGTGTGTATATATATATATATATATATATATATATATATATATAGATAGATATATATATATGCTGTCAGTCATTACGTCTATTCCGCCATGTGTTGACCTAATATCACCAGTTCTGGCAGGGTTTAGTTAGGACTGTTATAATCTGATTCGTATTCATGGACGTCCATGATCATTGGGTACAGGGCACTGAAATAGTCCCTATGTGTTCCCCAAATGGCTTACAGACTATCCAGTAGATGTGCTCTTCATGTTTGGGAGTTATGAGCGTCAGCAATGCCCACATAGGAATATTAATTACTTCCACTGGGTGTGCCTACTACATCTCTGTCAACCAACACCTGCACACTTAGGCCCATTATTGCATACCCATGATTCACCTACCTGACACCCCTCTACAGCACTCATGACAAATACCTATTGTGAGCGCAGCTGGGGTATGAACACACCCCTACACACTGCCCACTCTCCCCATCTCAGGACACATGTCGTACATTTTGTCAACACATGTGTTTTCACACTTGCACAACCTACTGTTCCATGTACAGCTACCTCCTGCTTACATCAATCACAACAGGTTACCTGGATTATGAATTTTTGGTATCCCGCAAGGGACCTCGTTATCCATGTTTAAAATGTAGACCTTGCATACCTCTCCCACTGGTACTTTCCTGCTGGTGGTTTGTAAAGCAGCGGTGTATTTCCCTTTCTTACGTGTCTGTATGTCTGACCAGCCTAGCTGGGTGGTGTGGGGAGTACACGTTTGTTTATTTGACCTCCCAGTAACATATGCCCAGTCTGAACATATGTTACCCGTAATAGCTTGCTGTACAGTAAACTAGTTCTGTAGTTCTGTACATGTGTGTATATCTACAATGACATATATATTTAATTTGTGTATGTGTGTATATATCAATGAATGTTGTATGTGTATATCTCTATATATATCTCTATATGTATATATATATATATATATATATATATATATATATATATATATATTTTGTATATGTGTGTATGTATGCATGTACATATGTATATATATATATATATATATATATATATATATATATATATATATATATGTACACACACATCTGTGTGTCCGTTGACCAATACATTTCCCATACAAACACACTTACACATGCGTATTGGATTTATCTCTGGTTCAACAGCATACTATTGCCTTAGTCATTATGACACCGACACTTCACTCTGGTTAACTTGTAATCGGTATATTGCATGTTATACAGTGGACAGATGTTGCACTTTGTTCATGTATGGAGTACCGCTGCTAAGTGGGATGTGATACAGTGTCATTTGACCTATTCCTCGTCTTCACAGCCTAGTATGCCTGCTACTGTATTTGACTGTGCACATGCATATTATTTATGTCATTAATTGGAGTGCATCTGTTGCAGAGACTGTACGTCAACATATTGATGTCTGCATATTGTTGTGTCTTTCGGCTTTTCCCGGTTAGGGGTTGCCATAGCGGAACTCCGGTCCGCTAATGATTGGCTGATAGACTTTTACGTTCATAGTTGCCAGCTCTGATTCACAACCTTCAACGATGGTATGCCCATTCACGCATGTTCCATGCAGATGACGCTCAAGCTAAGAATCGCACCTACATACTTGCTGAACTACACGGGCCGCTCCATTGGAACTGGCGCAACCAACCCTGGCACTCCTGTATCCATAATGGCATAGCCATGGTTCCTCCAACACATCTGTGTTGAGTTTCTATGCGTTACAGTCAATATCCACAATATCTCAGCCATGATACACCTTTACACATTGCCTTCTCCAGAGTGTTAGGGGCCCTACACACATTTTGTACCACCTCCTGTATTATTTGCACATGTGTGCCTTTCCTGGTGTTATGGATTATGGCCATTTGCGGGTTACAAATGTAGGTGGTCACAACATGAACTACATTCCGTCTGTGTGCAATGTTGACGTAGCAATATTATGTCCACTGGTATAACCCTGCCTCTGGTGTGAATAGCAGTGCTCTGCTCACTCACGGCAGCTTTACTTGACATACGCTGCAAGCACTGTATAATACCTTATTTGCTCTAGATTCCCTTCACAACCCTTGTGTATGCTTTCTCCTTTTGGCATTCATTCTATATATATATATATATATATATATATATATATATATATATATATATAATAGTTTTTCATTTCATGTATTTCTTTAATTTATGTCTGTGGATTTCTATCGATACACACATCTTTACATCTACACATACATCTGAACAAAACAACATACTTTTCTTATGCTGGGAGCTGCTTATACATGTGCAGGCGCACTTGCATATCCTTATTGTGGGTTACATATGTTTACTGACACTTCTTTGTGCTTAGGTGTGCCGTATTCATTATGACAGTTCCACTTTGATGGAATCCAGTTAACGTCCCCATGCGAAACACACGTTCACCTTTACGTGTTTAAATGTTGGCTTTACAGCACAGAGACATTCATTACACAAGAAAATGATATGTGCTATAGTCGTACTTGAACCGGGAATGCATTTATGTTAGGCGGATGCTCTAACCACTACACTATTGGTGTTCGGCTTCATTTATATGTATACCCATGGTTCATAGCTACACTAACATACACCTCACCGCTTCACTTACACAGCAGGCATCCATTCTCCTGCTGGGAAAATCATGGTACTACACATACGACATTCCCTATTCCCTACTGCTCTGGACCCGTGCTGCATACTTACTCACTCCAAGGATATTCAGAACTCCAAAGCTTATAGTCCTGGCACATATGCATGTTTGATTGTCAGGGTGTTCATGTGGTGATCTGGGTTTAGGCTTGTCTGACTGTTGACCAGAACTTCCCTGACCTTGTTCTAATGTCAGACTTAGCACATGGAAGGGGTTGGTCCCAATTTTAACATTCTACCTGTGTCTACAGACACAGGGGTTTGGCCACCTTTGAGCAGATTATTATGTTGGCACTACATAATATGATGTGGTGGGTGGTTCCAGTACATAATACAGGGTAGGGGGTGTTTCCACTGGTGTAGCCATTCATATTTGACTATTTCATTCACATACACAATGAATATTATTCTGGTCATCACTTATAACTTCACTACATGTATGCAATAATGCTATCTACAAATGTGACAGTTGGGTGGTGTACATATGTGTACAGACCTCTGTCATAGTGACAGGGACAAGGCAATGACACACCAGGGACAATCATGGACACTTCTACAATATTAATACTAGTAACTTGAAACATGTTAACAGATTCAGAGCTATATGTATCAATACTTGTTTTATGGAGTTAAATGCATCTATTACTCTTAATTATTGTCATTGATCATTCAAGTGTCATTCAACACATTGCCTCCAAGGGTCACTGGTTTTGTGGGTAATTCAGAGGCTGGCCAGTTATTGTGCAAATGCTCTGACCATTGGTAGGGTTGCCATATTTTCGTATGTCCAGGATGGGATATATGCTGGACACACCAGATAGTTTAGGCCAACACATACCCACGGTCAGTACAGGGTTTAGAACATTCATAATTTACCTAGATAAGAGCCTATTCCTGTAGCACTTCAGTTGCTTATTCTGTTTCTTGTACGATTTATGTACTTTACATCCGGAAATAACTGATTTAGGCAACTGTTACATGACGTATGGTACATAGTTATTTCCTACAATCACAGGACATTTGCCATTGTATCATTCTTGGTCAGGACACACCTACCCAAGCAGCGACTGTCCCTCACACAGTGGGTCAGGAGGTACCCTGCTTATGTCAGTGCCTTAATCACCCTATTTCCAAGTGCCACTATGTGACTGTGTACAATATATTCTCTCGATAATTTTTGTGGGGAGACATGCATCACGGGCAGCTGTTTGATTCTGGGTAGTAGGTTCTGCATGACCATCTAGAGGCTGAACAGTTTCATAAACCAATACTGCACATACCACTTCTGTCCAGATGTCTACATGAGTGGACATCATGTCGTGATACCAAGTCTGCTGTTTACACAGGATACGTATCCCATGAGGGATATCCAAAAATTGAACAAGGAAATAACCATCCATTCTTTTGGATTTATGAAAATGTGTTAGGGTTTTACATGCAAGGGATACATAGTTTGCAATCCTGACACTGCCTAGGGTGACACTGCCTATTACATATGAGTAGTGGTCAGTATGTGCAGATATGGCTGTGCCAAGCTAGTATCCCAAGTATGGCTGGATTTGGTGGATGTTCAGGAATGGGGGTGAGTTGTGTGTTGTTGAGGGGATGCTGGGTATTCAATTATGCATCCAGGTGTGTCACATTTGGATGGCCCAGTTCCATCCAGACCATTCTGTGGGTATGTGCCGGTGACGTTTTTGTTCATGTGTATCGCACATTTTAAGATTCATATATTTGTGTGATTGTGTTCTACGATATGGCCTGTCAGGTTGTATTGTGGATGTGTATGCTTGTTCTATGTGTTTCTTTCTGATTCACCCGCTGCTCCCTCATAAACCAAGTTCACCTATTGTGCATCCAACACAGTCTCACCTTTGTGGATTATGACATTACCCATCCCCCCACACACATATTCTGGACACTCCATCCATCCCTTCTTTGGTTGATGGCCCATGGCACAGTCAAGGGAACACATTTGCATACATTACATATGTCAGGTACCTGTATGGGTGTGAGAACTACCCTGGCATTTTTCACCTTCCACATGCTGTACATCACGCACATAGATACACACAATTACTTATCTTTCATGACAGGGTAGGTACACCCAGGTAATACCCGTTCAACTTTTACACATCCTGACTAAAACGTCTTGGACCGCATATGGGCGGATTTCTGGCCAAATGCTGTGACCATTGGTAGGGTTGTCACCTTTTCATATTGCCAGCATGGGATATATTCCGGACCCCCATCAGATTCTACATGACAACACATTCCCACGGTCTGGATAATACTTTTGTTTTATGCCTACATTTTTGCTTATTGTTGTAGCAGTTTATATGCTCCGTCTGTTTCGTATACTTTCTTATTCTATTTCTTGTAACGTGGTATGTTACATACAGATATAACTATTGTAGGTGACTATTGCATGCGATGTGGGACATAATTATGTCATACGGTCGCAAGATATACTACACTTAGAATGGTTTCGGTATGGACACAACTGCCCAGCTGTGTACTGTCCTTCACAATGTGGGACAGGTGGTAACACTGGCCATTGGGCTAGACGTAGCTATTAGTGGTGCGCTAACATGATGCGTTTCACTTCCACTTGGTATAACTATCTACACTGCATTAGAATATGGGCACACGGTTTTAATTGTCATTTGTTCGAGGGATGGAGACTCGATATTCGCTATCGTGCATTTGTGTTTGCTTCTTGTGTTTGCAAGAACTATCTTGCATTCTTTGCATACGTTTCAGTATCCACGGACACTTACAGGTGTGATTACTATTGCAGGCAGACTGTAATTCAGCATTTTAGGTTGCACGTTAACAGCCGACATTTCCATGCCTCCCTGCTGCACTTTGACATGCCCCATGCACTCGCAATCGTTTCCTATGCACTTGGTTGTGGCGGCAGCGCGCCTTCATTAATATGCATATGGCGCTACTGTGCCATCTTCATGCCATATGGTTGGCGCAAGCCTAATGCCGGCCTTGAGCCGAGCTTCATGAATCCCGGGGTTAGTGTAGAAAGAATAACACAGGTTATATCACAATATGATGGAACAACGGGTTCCCCAAGTAGGGAGAAACAGGAGAAGCAGGAGTCATCTGAACAAGAAATATGGAAATGGGAAAGAAAAAAGAGATTTAATATGGTGCAATATTTATGCAAACAGGAAAGAAAAATTAACATTAAATAAAGATAAAAGTAAGTTTTTGGGAGATGTGGTGAAAATTGGGTGTGTATAGTTGTCACTGAATGAGGTGTCTATGCTAGGGATAAAATTTGGGAAATTGATGTAGTTATGATAAAGCATTTATAAAGAAATATGGCCCTCACTCTTTCTACAAAACGCTGCTAAGGTTATCGCATATCCTATATCTATCCTCATAAATAGGACAATCAAAGAAGGAAACATCCCGGATATCTGGAAAGTCTCTCATATTATCCCACTTCATAAAGGTGGAAACTCCTTAGAATACTCTAACTATAGACCAATTGCTCTCCTCTCACCTTTAGCCAAGATCATGGAGAAATGTATCCACCATCAACTTGTACAACATCTCTCTCTTCACAACATAATAGCAAACTCTCAACATGGTTTTAGACCACATCATAGTACTACTACTGCCCTGCTTTCCTTTGTAGACACTATTAATCAAAACCGTAATAACAACCTACTCTCTTCTGCCCTCTTCATTGACCTCTCCAAAGCATTCGATATGGTCAACCACTCTTTTTTAATCAATACTCTTGAATCCCTATCTTTTGATATCCCAGCCATTAAATGGTTTAATTCCTATCTCACAAATAGAAAACAAGCTGTTCTTTGGGACAACCATATTTCTTCACTTTTGCCTGTTTCTATCGGAGTTCCACAAGGCTCGATTCTTGGCCCACTTCTCTTTTCTCTCTTCATTAATGATCTACATACTATAATCCCTCAAGCAACCTGCATTCAATATGCTGATGATTCTACACTCATCTGCACTGCATCCTCCACCCCAGAGCTTATCTCTCTTACTCAAAATGTCTTTAATACCATAGAAACATGGTTCTCCAGTCGATTCCTCTTATTAAATGCTAAAAAAACTAAACTGCTCCTTTTCACACCCACTTCTAGGACATCCCCCTTAAACTTCTCCATCTACTCCAACAGTGCCACTGTCATTTCACCTGACTCTACCACTAAATTGTTAGGTATTACCATTGATAATAATCTCTCTTTCAACCAACACATAAACAACTTCATAAAACAAGTCAACAGAAAAATAGGATCCTTATATCGAATCAGACCGTTCCTTACTCCATCTACCAGAACTAGGATTGCTCACTCCCATCTTATTTCTACTCTTCTTTATGCCTCACCTATCTTCACCAACCTCAAGAAAAACAACCTAAACAAACTAACTACCTGCTACAATAACATTGCCAGTTGCTACAGGTAACACCTACAGAACTCATCACTGTGTTAACTTGAAGCAACTAGGGTGGCTAGAGTATCAGAACTATCTTGCAATCCACCAACTTACCATTGCCCACAAAATACTGTACCAACCAAACAACACCCCTATACTCTCTCAACTCATAATTCCCTATAATAATCTCAACTCTCTCCGCTCATCTACGAAGTTATTGACTAGTTCCATAAAATCAAACAACACTGCTGGTGACTCCCTTTTTACCAATTCTGTAGGTTCAAAATGGAATTCGTTACCTAGCAACATAACAAAGATTACATCACTGCCTCTCTTCAAACAAAATATTAAACTCCACTTCCAAAATCACTGGCTCTGCTCCTGTAGCAAACCTGATTAACCGGATTCCCAATACTTTAACTTTACTATAACTACCTCTTCTCTGACTCTACTTCTCCACTTGGCATTCTTCTTCCTCCCACACTGTCTTCTAATTTGCTTCATTGCCTATTACTGTCCTAACTTAATACTTTTCATAATCTAACTCCCTTTTATTTATTTTATTCATTTCCCCTTATTCTTTACACGCTTTTCTTTACCTACTTTCCCTATATCCATACCTTACATGTATCTCTGTTTTTCTGTATAAAATTTAACATCTTTTTTCCCTAGTCTGTAACTGTGAGGGAAAGTAATTAATTCATGCACCTTAATTTTAAGACATATAGCTTCTTATTTTCTTGTAAATATGTATGATAGAAATTAACACTTGTAGTAACAATCTTAAATTGGTCAGTTTGTTATTATTGTTTCATTAACATGCATACTAATATTTTTTGTCTCTATGTACTAATTTTTGTGGAGCTTTTCTCCCCGGGCCTCTACTGAAAATGGAATTTTCTCCAGCTAGACTAGCCCGGTCAACAAATGTAAAATAAATAATAAATAATAAATAAATAAACAGAATTATTAAAAGAAGGAAAGAAATGTGGCATCCAAAGCTTTAGTATGCTATGGAGTTATCAAATATAATGGAAGATCATGACATTGTAGTATATTATTATGTTATCAAGCCATTATTGTATTATGATAGTAATACAGACTGGCATCCAGGAAAAAGGTTTATCTGTTGAATTCTGTATTAATGAAATATAGCATATATGTTAAATGTTTACACGATCCTACAAAAATATGAAAAGGAAATTGTGAAGTTGGTGTTTTCTTTGATATGTGATTCCAGATTAAACCAGATAAAAATATATGTGTTCTATATGAGTAAAGATGAAGTTGGATCGGGGTTACTAAATCCATTTGTTTATTCTGTTTCTTTAAACTTGTATAGAGCATCAAAGTGGCTAACAGAGCAAATGAGAAAGTAATAGTGATAATGTGTAAATATAAGTACAGAAACTTCTGGAAAGTAATGGGAATACGAAAAGAGAAAATATGCAAATGAAAAAATTAAAATTGTCAAGAAAAATACCAACACGGAATATAAAAAATGATGATGTAGAGAAAGATACATGGATGTGGTATATTAATGTGAGCAAACAATATTATTATATAAATCCAAGAAAAAATTACCACAGAAAGTGATTAAAGCCATTAAAGTCAGGAAAAAGTGATGTACCATGATAACAGAGTGTCAGGATTCCTGTGCAGATTGATAGTAAATAAGTTACCAGTAAAGCAGAAGTTGCCAGAAAAAAAAAAAAAAAAAAGTTGAAAGAGTGTGTTTATTTTGAGGGGGCTGGAAAAAGCTGTGTGTGAAAAAGTGATAATATTAATGATATAAAAATAAACTAGATATGAATATGATGCATGGATATTATAAGAACAAGTATAAAGAATATGTGAGAAGAGTAGATAATTTATTTTATGTAATATGAACTGCAAACTGGGTGCCATAATCAACTCGCCGACTGACACAAGCATCCTCCAAAAGGGTCTCACAGAGACAGATAACTGGTGCCAGAGCCATGGCCTAAAGCTAAATGCCAAAAAGTGCATAGTCATCCCCTTTGGGAAAAACAAAGTGCCCATAAATTACCACATAGGTGGTAATCCATTAAGTACGGAAGAAGTAATTAGGGATCTGGAGACCCAAGTAGATTGCAATCTCTCCTTTGACAATCACATTGCCAAAGTGGTTAGAAAGACCTTCTATATAACCCACCTTATCACGAAAGGGTTCACATCTAGATCAAGAGAGGTCATTGTGCCCCTCTACTCATCACTCATCAGGCCCATAATTGAATACAATGCCCCATTTGGGATGTACCTTACCTGACACCTGCAGCAACTGGAAAGACCCCAAAAGTACCTCACCAAGAGGATCAAGAGACTCAAACAGAGCCCTACTCAGTTGCTTGCTGCCTACTCAGAGACGATCTGTGCCTGACGTACAAAGCCATGTCCAACCCAGAATTAATGGACATGCTCCACCTCAGGAAATCCAAATCCCTTAGAGCTACACGCTCCAGGGACTTAAACCTCAGCACAGAAATAAATAGGACATGCTGGAGGGACAGATTGATATCCCAGAGACTCTCCTCACTCTGGAACAAAATCCCAATCCATGTTAGGCAGAGCCCCTCAATGACCCTCTTCAAGAGAAATCTTGATGAGTGGATGGGAGATCGTAGGTTTATCCCTGGGATCTCTTCTGTGTCCCTACTAGACAGAGGCACAGTCAACTAATCTAAAAGGGTGGCGAACACCAAACACACTCTGGCTAGGCTTATAAATGCCCTAGGGCAGATAGCCTGGTATCAAGCTATGAAGCTATGAACCTATGAGTTATTTGTAAGGAAAGACTGAATACAATTTTGTTTAATGGAAAAGGGATTTTGGCCGATATATTGTGAAAAGTATTATTATTATCGTTTATTATTTATTATTGCTTTGATTATTGTTGTGGAAGGAGTGAGGGTCCATCATGAAAGCAGAATAATGAATATGTTATAACAAAACTGATAAATAGTAAAACACAGAAATGTGTCATAAAAGAGCCTGCAAATATCTACAGTTTGTAAATGTGTAAACAATGTTTTGTTTTTTTATGTTGTGCAAAATAAAGGACTCCTCCTCTCCTCAATAGGTGCCATGGATTCTTTTACGTCTACCTGAGCTATCACCAACTCATGCAGATGAGACCTCATTTAACATCACATCCAAAGGATGATGTGTGCAGGAATGCAGTACCCCACTTATACTGCACTGCACTGTCTACAATCCATCGATTTGGTGTGGGCTTGGAACCTATTACCTTCTTCACCAAAAAGTGAGTGCGCTCTCTGCTGTGCATGGGCATATTACTTAAATTAAAGAAAAACCGGCATATAAAGCATTTCGCAGGAATTTCACAGAATGCCATTTTAATAGCTATTTTGATAAACCAATTATAGTAAATAACAAACAGATGATACAATAATAGGTATCATTCAGAAAATCTGAACTGAAAGCTGAAGAGTTATGTTACATGGAAGATATGCAGTAGAAATAAATAATGAGAGATCCACAGCAAAATAAAAGCATTTATAAAGAAATATGGCTTAAACAGATTTATTAAAAGAAGGAAAGAAATGTGGCATCCAAAGCTTTAGTATGCTATGGAGTTATCAAATATAATGGACGATCATGACATTGTAGTATATTATTATGTTATCAAGCCATTATTGTATTATGATAGTAAAGTGGTATTAGGCCCTAAAATTAATTACTAAAGTAATGCAATTTGATGTTATTTATAACTCATCCCTATCTTTGTTGGTGAGTTAGTAAGGAACTGGTGCAGAATTAGAGGCCACAGATAAATATTTCCTAAATGTTATGAGGCTAGCTGGAGTCATGGGTTTTATTTGTATTTGAAATGAGGCAGCTTTACAGTACAGCCTTACTAACAAGGACATTACAAGGGGGGAGAGGCAGAGGTTTTTCATGTTAGTGAGGACCAGGTCCAGTATGTTTGCTGCACTAGTGGGCATGTGGACTATCTGATCAAGGGTATGTTTGGAGAGCCCAGAAATCTCTGGGCCTGCAGGTTTGTGGGTCATATATGATTCTCATTTTATAATGATGTAGTTGAAGTTAAGCGGGAATATGGTATTAGGTTGAATGCTGAGTGTCTCCAGTAAGTTTAAATACAGGTCATGGATTTCCAGGGTCATAGAAGAGGTATTGATAGCTAGCAAGAGCATGGTATGGGACTTTGCCTATAGTAATTTGGACATGGAGAAGCCCAAGTTCATCATCCTGTTTGACCAGCCTTGTGGTGACCTTGTTAGTGATGTAGAATGAGACACCTCCACCTTTAGTCCCTACTTGTACAATAGCTGGCCTAAATGTTTGGGAGGCATTGTAGCCTTACACAGCTAGGGGGTTCTTCTTGGCTTTAAATCATATCTCAGTAAATATACAGATACCTATGTTCTCCTAGGTAGGGAGAGCTTGGAGGGAGTGGAGTTTCTTATTCAGGCTCCTGACATCAAACAGTAACACCTTTAGAATCCTTTGATTATTAAACTATAAAACTATGACTTTTTATCTTTTACTGAAGTTAGTCCTATACCTTAATTAAAAATTCAGTCAGGTATAAAATTATCAACAGCAGAGGCACCTTCAGCTGTTCATAAAAAAAGGCAATTAAGTGCCAATTAGAGATAGTTAGCTGTTGTGCCCTGTTTATGTTAATGGCTGTTGGTCTATGAAGTTTGCTCGAAGGTGTTATTTCATGAATAAATATGTAACTAATCTCTGACTGAACCACTCTGTATGTGTCCTTCAAATTTATATAGCATTCTGCTGAACATTAGACTCATCATTGACTACAGTGTCCCCTTTGGCGTTTACTCAACCAGGCACATTCAACAGCTGGAATGCCCTCAAAGGTTCCTCACCAGGAAAATCCGGACATAAGATCCAGTCTCTGTAATCAGTCTCCTACAGGTTACTCAGATGTGACATATAAGACATACTCAGATCCAACTTTGATGGATTTCTTGCACATCCACAGGACAAGCAGCCCCAGAAACACTAGATCAAATCCCTGAGCTTTGTGTGAGTACAGCTGTAGGGACAGATATGGGTCTCAAAGGATATCCAGACTATGTAATAAGCTCCTCATCTATGTGAAGCAGAATTCAGTCCTGACTCTATTCAAAAGAAACTTTGAGTATTGTATGTGTAATTGCAAATTCACCCCCTTTCTGACCTCATGTCTTTAATGGACAGAGGTATACAATAAATAAATTAATCCCAACTAACATCTCTGTCTCACACACACACACACACACACACACACACACACACACACACACACACACACACACACACACACACACACACACACCTTAGCCACCTATTCTTTAGTAGCGTACCCCACCAAATCTGTTTTCAAGAATCCCGGAGACAAAATCAGGTTGGGTTGCATGGCTAGGCTTGTAAAAAAACTGGTGGTCATTATTCTAGCATAAAAATATGACCTATGAAGTTATAAAACATATAGTTCAGTCTGTCTCAATAAGTATCCTAGGGAACACAATCAAAAATCTTTCCCTGATCACATCCAACATCTACATTAATCTACATTCCACAGACAAACCACTGAATTAGGACTGTAAAACAATGAAAGCAAATTAAACTAAATGGTTAGATATCAATCCCATTTAAGAAGTCAATATTTATAGTGAAACCAAGGAGAAGATAGTTCACACTGAACCTTACTTTCTATAATTAGTTTTGTAATAAAGTCAGGTTATTTCTCTGTACTGTAACTTAGGAGAAACATGCAGCCAGGGACTTCCTTTTAATGATAAGACAGATTGCAGCCTTAAAGATATCTGTGAACTGCACGCTGTTATGAAGGCTATGATTGTTTCATTTTTGGAGTTTGAATAGCCCTGTGTTTTAAATATGTCTTGCTTCCAGTGTTTTCTTGAATTTACAATAGACGCACATGAGCACACATGTGCACACATGTACACACACACACACACACACACATACACACACACACACACACACACACACACACACACACACACACACACACACACACACAGTTTATTAATGAATAATATTAGTGGTATAAATACTACTTCCGGTCTCCACTGAAAAGAGGCTACTAACCTTGTTGGACTGATTCAGTCAACAATGGGTAATAAATTAAAAAAATATATATGTATGTATATATATATATATATATATATATATATATATATATATATATATATATATATATATATATGGACAAGAACAATATTACGTACGCATATGTAATGGAGGATGAACTGGATCACAAGATCTCATCACCACATTCATCATGTCTTGACCAAGTCAGGTGACACATATCCTAAACTGCTATTTTATGACAGACACTTGAGAAACAAACATTTAAAAATCTCTTGACTGACATGAATTTCATTAAACAAACACCATGCCTCTATCAAACATTGAGGACCTCAGAAATAACTTAATTAGAAAACTATATACTCAGCCCTATTTTAAAACCATTTCTAATATCAAGATCCTGCTTGCAGAGGCAGAGTGTCTATCTATGGCATTGGTGATGCAATCTATAGAGCCAGACATCTCACATATCCAGTTAAAAAGCATGTTTATAAAATAATGCGCAATCTTTCAAAGTTTAACCCAGAAATATTCATTACTACACTATCATCTAGTAACTGGAACTTCCTAAAAATCCTCCCCTTAGAAGATACTGTAATTGAATTAAGTACAACTTTTCTAAATACCCTTAATAGGCTTGTGTCTCCTATAAGAAAGCCACTAAAACTAATAATTCAATTTTCCTCTCCAAAGTGAGTAGAATGCTAATGCAGGATAGAGAAAATGCATGGGAAGAATGTCAAAAATATAAAACACCCCAATATCTTGAACACTTCAGAATGCTTCACAATTATACTAAAACGTGAATAAATGGAGACAGAAAACTATGCTATAATATCATTCAGAATAATAGTAAACACAACTCTAAAAAGTTTTGGACATCCGTTAAAAAATATTACATCCCAGCCAAAAATTCAACCCAAATCCCTTCTCTCATTAACTCACTACTCACAACTGCAATACAGCTCAACTCTTATTTTATAGATAGTATAGCATCTCTAACCAATGATTCCTCAACATCTAATCCCAACCCTGCCCAAGAGTCACATCCACTTTCAGCTTCAAACCTGTACCCGCATACTATATAAAATTACTCTTAAACTCAAACCAGGCTCTACTTCAGCTGATGACCTTCCAAGGGAGTACCTAAAATAACACCCAATAGCATTGCCTATCCTGTCTCAATCTTGATAAATAGGTCAATCCAGGAATCCCATTTTCCCTTTCTCTGGAAAAATGCCACACATTATCCTTGTTCACAAAGGAAGAAATTCAACAGACATTAATAACTTTAGACCCATAGCAATCTTGTCTCCCCTTGCCAAATGACAAATGTATTCCAAAACAATTGCTAGACTATCTCCTGCAGCAAAAACTCATACCCCCCCCATACAACATGGCTTCTGTCTTCCCATAGTATTAGCACTGCCCTTCTAACCTATATAGATACTGTCAATAAAGCTAGAGATAATTGCAAACTAGTCTCTTTCTTATTTCTAGACTTGTCTAAATCCCTTGACACAGTTTGTCATAGCAAACTTCTTCAAATATCCTCACTGGGTCTCTCTCTCTCTCTCACCCCACCCTTCTGTGGTTCAAAAGCTACTTGTGCAACAGGTGTCAATCAGTAAAATGGCACTTCATGCTCTCTCCTTACTTCCTAGTCAACACTGTTGTACCATAAGGCTCTGTCCTTGGTCTTGTCCTCTAACCTTTTCACATACATCCTCTGTACATCCACACAACAGGCCACCCTAATACAATACACCTATTTAGTTTTTATTTTTACATTTGTTGACCGGGCTAGTCTAGCTGGATACATATCCCTTTTCAGTAGAGGCCCAAGGAGAAAAGCTTACACATGAGTGAATTAATACATTCAAAATATTATAAAAATGACTAGTTTAACATTACATAATAAGACATGATAAGAAAAAAAATACTAAATTATGAACAATGTAAGGTTTCATTAAGGGTAGAAGTAAGAAATAAGCAAGTCTTAATGCTTAATAGGGTTCATGTGAAGTCAATCGAAATCTAAAGCATTTAGAACATTAGCAAAACAATTTAGTAGTGATGTTCATAAGATAATGGGGGTAATTGCTAAGGAAGCAGGAGAAAAAAGAGACAGGGGAGGGGAGAGAAGAAAATTAGATTCAATCAGGCTTTGAGCAGGGGCAAAGCCAATGTATTTTAAGGTGGTCTCTAAGGTGTTTTTTAAATATAAGAAAGGATGAGAGTGAGGTGAGTGTATTAGGAAGTTTGTTCCAAATTCTACCCACAGCATTGGAGAAGAGGGAATCACCTGGTTTGTTATTAGAAGGGTTGCTGGTAATAAGTAGCGTATTAGCTGAGCGTAGTGTTGAAAGATTTTTATAAGAGGAGATCAGATTAGTGAGGATGGGAGTATTAGTAGGATGGTGCAGGATTTTTTGTGCAATCACAAGTTGATTGTATTGTAGATGATTTTGTAGTTCTAACCATTTGAGTTGTTTAAGGTTGAGGCAGTGAGGAGTTCTGTAGGGAGAGCCAGTGGCAAATCTGGTTATGTTATTGTAGCTAGTTTCAATTTTGGTGAGATTATGCTTAGATAGATTGGTGTAAATGGCAGATACATAGAATAGGGTGGAAGTGAGATGGGTCTGGGCAATGGATTTCTTAGCTAGTGGTGTAAGGAAGAGTTTTATTCTATAAAGGGAGCCTAGTTTTTTTATTAACAGTTTTATAATGATATTAATATGGGCATCAAAGCTGAGGTTATGGGCAATAGTTATACTAAGTAGTTGAGCAGTAGAATCAGGGGAAATGCAGGTTCCATTGTCAGAGGTAATAGTGAAGTGGAGCTGAGGAGATTTTATGGTGGGAGTAAAGAGTAGTAGCTTAGTTTTCTTGGGGTTAAGAAGAAGGCAGCGTTGGGTGAACCATTTTTCAACTGTGTTAAATACATTTTGTGTAAGGGTGTGGAGAGAGGAAGAAGACTTGGCAGCACAGATAAGAGTAGAGTCATCAGCATATTGTATACAGGTGGATTGTGGAAAAACAGTATGGAGATCATTAATAAAGATGGAGAAAAGAAGAGGGCCTAGGATAGAACTTTGAGGAACTCCAGTGCTCTCTGGCAGGTGTGTGGATAGATTATTGTCCCAGAATACTGCTTGTTGTCTATTTTCCAGATAAGATTTGAACCAAAGGATTGCTTGTGGGTCAAGAGATTCGGCTTTTAGCACATTAATAAGTAGGTGGTGATTGACCATGTCAAAGGCTTTGGAAAGGTCAATAAATAGAGCATCTGAGGGACAGATATTGTTACGATTCCTATTTATGCAATCAGTAAAAGTTAAAAGGGCAGAATTAGTGCTATGAAAGGGCCTAAATCTATGTTGGCCATTAGAAAGCAAGTTGTTTTGGAGGAGGTGCTGGAGCAGCTGATGGTGAATACATTTTTCCATAATTTTGGCTAGTGGGGAGAGTAGAGCAATAGGACGGTAGTTGGAAATTTCAGTAGATTTACCTCCTTTCTGCAAAGGGATTATATGTGAGAATTTCCAAATAGAGGGGATGTAGGCTTCAGAGATGGATCTGTTTATCAGAATAGAAACAGGGTATGCTACGGCTTTGGCTGCAATTTGAAGGTATTCTGCTGGGAGGCAATCAGCTGAGGGAGTGCAGGGTTTGAGTTTTTGAAGGAGTTTGCAGAAAAAGGAGGTTGGTATAGGTTCCAAATGAAGAGAGGGAATGGGACTGTTAGTGTGTTGTGTAGGAGTGGGAGTCATGGGAACTAGAGTTTGAGTTAAAGTTTGAATAGCTTCAATGAAGTAATTGTTAAAGGCATTATCTATTTGCAGAGGATTACTACTAGGAATAGAACAGGGGGAAGGAGTTGTGGCATGTCCTGGTTTGAGAAGTTTATTAATACTACACAATAATTTTTTGGGATTATTAGAGTCTAAATGTTGCAGGTTGGAATAGTATTTTTTTTTTATCTGAGATTATATCCATTTTGACAGCATTTCTTAGTTGTTTAACGTATATATGATCTACAGAGCTTTTAGAGGTTCTCCATCTTGCCCGTATTTTGTTTCGTAGAAGCATTTTTTCTTTGGTTTGTTTTGTGAGCCAGGGGGCTATTTTTGTCCTGATTCTGGAGGAGCAGAAAGGAGCATGGTTATTTAGAATTTGAAGGAAAGTAGAATTAAAGTAAGAGATTGCTTCATCTAGATTAAGTAGTTTTAGAGATGACCAGTTACATGCATTTAGTTCATTAATAAAGTTCTCAGCTTGAAAGTGTTTTTTAGAATGATAGGTGACAAAATTGTTCTTTTTTTGGGCTATATTTCTTTTGTTTAGTGATAAAGGTTAAAATGTGATCACTAATGTCTTCAGGGAGAGATCCTACCGTATAGGTATCTGGGTGACTATTTATAAGGATCCAGTCAAGAGTAGTTTCTTTGTTACTTGGTTTGTGGATCCTAGTGGGAAAGTTTATTATTTGATTGAAGCCAAATAGATTAATATGGGTGTTAGGAGTATGGGAATTACATAAGGTCCAGTCTATATTAAAATCGCCTAATACAATAGTTTCCTGTGGTAAATGGGTAGAAAGGCTATTGAGAATGTTTTCTACGGTGCTAATATTGTTTCCTGGAGGGATATAAGAGCAGATTATATCGATTGCTTTAGAGTTGTTCATTTGGAGTTTGATAGTAAGGGTCTCAGCATTGGTATTTAAAGGAAGTGATACATCATAGAGTGAAACCAGAAGATCAGATTTGAACAAGATAGCTACACCACCACCTTTTTTTGATGTACGGTCACATCTTAGGATATTATATCCAGGAGGGGTTATTTCTAGGTCATGAGTATGAGGTTTTAGCCAACTTTCTGTAAAGCAAAGGATATCAAATGGATAAACCTGAAGGAGAGCATGCAATTGACTAATTTTGTTGTTAATGCTATGAATATTGAGATGTGCTATATTGAGGGAGTTCTGAGTTATTAAAAAAGAGGTGGCATTATTAAATGATGGATTCTGTAGATTGGTATTTGGTGGAGATGGGCCAGGATTGGAATGAATATCTCCACCTGTTAGAATGTTTAAGGTTTGAATGGAAGAAATCTTTAAGTATTTATAGTACTTGGGTGGAGTAAGCTTATTGAGAAGGTAAGAAATATGGATATTTCTATGGAACTTGGGAAGCAAGTAGGCTGAAGTAGAGGTGATGTTGCTATGAAAATGGCTGTGGGGATGTGTGATGGGGAGTGTTTGTAGATAGGTCATGTTGTGCTTTAGAGAATAGTGTTCATATGCAGTGAGTGAGTATGTTAAGGATAAAATTAAAAATAGGGAAGAGGAGACAAGAAAGTTTTTCAGGGAAGGTTTGAGAGAATGGGGCATTAGGGCAGTGGAATAGAAAGGTTATGTACAGAAGATAGGAAGCTTAAAGTGTAGATAAAAGGTAGGGAGAGATAAATTTAGTGGTTTAGAAAGATAGTCAGAAGAAGGGAGAAGGGAGTAGAAGATAAACTAAATAGCTATAACAGAATTGATTATAGTTAGTGATTATGTGTAGAGGAGAGTAAGGAGAAAGCTAAGGAGAGAAATCAGGAGGAGTGGTGCTAGATATAGTGATGGAGTAGAGAAGACGAGGTAGGGGGAGGAGTTGAGAATTATATGTTGAGACTGATTGGATAGGTAGTAATGTGGGTGTGACTTGTTAGGTATAAATGTAACAGGACTGGGGGTGGGTGGAAATTGGGGGTAGGGAGGGGAACGAAGCGGGCCAGAGCAAGTAGTGAAGGAGACAATCAGTGAGCAGAGCAGCCCAGTTAGGGAAGGTAAGCAGGTGAGTAGCTTCAGGTGGAGCAGGAAAGTTCAAGACAGAAATATGGAAGGGGAAGATATGTTGTTTACTAGTTAGAGGGTAGTATGAGAACAGGTGGGAGCATAGAGTTAGGAGTTATGGAATATTTGGACAATCAGATCAGGCAGGTGAACATAGGAAAGAAATAGCAAGGAGTTAAATCAGTAAGAGTAAAAAGAGGGTAAAGGTTGAGGCCTGGTTAGACTGCCACTTAGTGATCTGTGGTGGTATTGCAATAAGGTAGGCAGTAGGGAAAGGACTTGTTAGACAGTACAGGTCTTGGAGAAGGGTCTGGCAGCTAGCATTCCTCTCACAGAGGCCAAATATTTAGTTAGATCAACAAACAGAGTTAAAAATGGCTATCAACAGGGGCATGAAATACACGTACTTTATAAAAAAATGTAGCTCAGGTGGTATTAAAGTGATGGGACAGCAAAACAGTAGATCCAAATTGGGAAGACTTGTGGGAGATGGTATCCGTAATAGCCAGATAAGATCCTTAGTTCAGGGTAATGTCTAGACAGCTAGGAGGATAAGAAGGAAGGGAAACAGGTAGTTAATATAAAGAGGCAGTAATAAGTAGCTCAAGTATCTGCTTAGAGTAGACTTAACAACTGTTTAGCTTACACAATGCAACTACAAAAACTACAATGTAATCATTAAAATAGAAGTAATAAACAACTGTGAACAATAGTCGCCCGTTCTAAAGAGGCTAGGTTAGAAAGTGTAGTCTGTCACTAAAAGCATTTTCCATCATTGAACTATAATTCTGGTGCAGACATAGAATATAAGATAATATGTAGTTTAACAGTATAAATCAGTAAAAGGAGTTTGGCAATGGCTAAAAAGTTCAAACGGTTATAGCAATATATTATATCAAAGGAAGACATTAACAAATTGCAAGTAGCAAAAATAACATTCCTAACAGCAGGTTGAAAGAGGTAGAATGCTTAGGGATAAGTGGGCTCACAAAAGAAAACGCATAGCAGCCACTTGGAATTTAGTAGAATTCCCATAGAGGGGAGGCAGGGTGCAGCTTAAAAGTATCTTCTAGGGTAATTAAGAAACTCCCATACTGTAAATTTAGACTTCTTACATTCCAAATTATGGTTGAGAAAGTAAAGGAATTCTGCTATAACTGTTGAAAAAGAAGCCTTTTAATGATTAATCAAAAAGCAAAAACCCATGGCAAATCTGTGCTGGCTAATACAGAGTAAGGGGAAGGAGCACCATAGAACATTATAAGATGGTAACGCTCTATGTATAGGGAGATAAGCTAAAGGCGGGAAATCAAAAAATATAAATACACAGTTGATTCCATTCTCATATGCACATCTGACAACATGGTAGACCTCCAAATAATTTCTCAGAAAGCTTTAACAGCCATTGAAACATGATTTACCTCATAACTCCTGCTCAACTCAAAAAAGACAAAACTACTGCTTTTTTCACAAATAATTCTCTCATGAAAAAACAAAATGTAAAGTCCTCATTCTTGATAATACAACCACCAAAGTCACTTCTCATAGCAAATTTTACATTCAACCTGCATACAGGGTCAGCCTTAGCTGAAATGGCACCCTAGGCGAAGTAGTACTCCAGCGCCCTGTAAGTCCCGCCCACACCATACTAATGCACACCCCTATAAGCCACACTCACAGGTAGGCCACTCTCCAAGAAGGCCACTTCAGTCTTTTCCTTCAGTTATTTAAATGCATAGAAAGAACGATATTTTATAATGTAGTTAAACTGCAAGTGAAGGACGGGGGAATTTTCCTTTAATAAACCTGCTTTATCTGTTGCTCCTTCACACATATTTTACTATAAAAGTCATGTCCTCAAAAAATAGAAGACCATGTGCCTTGTTTCAAAGGGTTGCTTAACTTACAGTTTAATTTACTTTGGGGTAGGCGAGTGAGTCTTACAGCTCAGTGAAAGTAGAATAGCAACCTCACTCCTCCCTCTGTACAGTAGCTTAAGCTAGAATAGCACAAGCACAGGTAGCCATTTGCTAAACAATACAATCTCGCAATGAAAACAGACTTAGCATAAGCATTAAACTTCGCTGCCATTGAAATGGAATGAAAACCCACATTCATAGAAAATCCATCTGGCCATTAAGTTTATCTTTGGGCTGTTTTCAAAACAGGCTCCCTGCACACATTTTTAGGGCCATGCATGCATGTATTCATTCTTTGAGTCACCTTCCTGATTCTAGTAAATTTTACTCCTTGTATAATACCACTGCCACTTGTTAGAAAGTGTTTTAAATTGCAGTTTAACATTCTTTTAATAAGCAATGAAATGATGTATAAAATCAATAACACTATTCATTTCAGAAAATTTCAACCATAATAGGTTAGACCTGTCATTACAATCCACCAATATCACTCAATGCACAATCTTGCAGAAGTAAAATTATCTGAATAATTCCACATTAAAAAAATAAGTAACTAATGAAGAGGTTGCTACTGGCAAACAACTTTGCATCTCAATGCTTCATCTACAAATTCAGTGTAAGTTGCCCTTGAAGAATTGCCTATATTACAATTAAAAATGTGATAAACTGGTAATATTGCAAAAGGAAATTACTGAAACTGACAACAAGTTCATAGTTACTAGGCTTCTCATACAAAGGAGGACACACTCAGGAGTGGAGAACCCCTAGCCTCCCTTGTAATGCACCAAATAATCGGCAATCATATGTGTACTGCAATATCAGCACTTCATCTACATGGTTGGGGAGTAGAATCCACAGCCGTCTGCACCAAAGGCAATTATGGTACTAACACTGCTTTCAAATTCCCTGTACAATAAGGCACCACTTGTTAGTTTGTGTTTTAAATGTGTAGCTTTGTGCTTTAAATTTGTAGTTTTCAACATTTTTCCAGTAAGCAATGAAACAATGTATTTCCCAATAATTAAATAACTGCACATTTCAGAATATTTAACCATAAAAGGCCACTCAAGACTTCTATCATTGCAATCCATCAGTATAAGTCAGTAAGCACAATCTCTGCAGAAATAAATTTCATCTGAATAATTCCACATTAAAGAGATGCATAACTAATGAAGAGGCTGTTACTGGCAAGCAACTTTATATTTCAGTTTCATCTACAAATTCAGTGCTTGCTGCCCTTTAAGAATTAATTGCCTATGTTACATAAAACTGGTAAGCTGGTGATACTACAATAGGGAATGACTGAGAAAACAACAAGTTCATAGTCACTAGACATCTTAAGCAAAGGAAGACACACTCGGGAATGCAGAACCACTACCTCACCTTAAAATGCACCAAATAATTGGCAACTAGGGCGTTACATACAGTGCCTCCATACCTCTCAACTTCTTAGCACAAGAGAGCTGGACAAAGCCTAAAATATTTGGGGGGCAAAGGCTCCAAAAGGACAGATTATAAATATTGCTCTTATAGACTTAAAAAGTTGCTAGAATAACAGCATTTATCTTAGCAGGCATTGTCTAAAGGAAATAAAGACTGAAACTCAAATGTATGACATTTAATTATTTCAGTCTTTAGGGATTTACCAGAAAACCACACATTTTATGAGGAATAGGCCAAAAATATGAGGCAAGAATTTTGACATTCTGCAAACATCTGTACAGCTGAAAGATATGCATACTTCTCAACCTCTTAGTGCAAAAAATCTACACAAAGCCTAAAATAACATGGATGCAATGGCTAAAAAATAGGGACAGTTTGAAGTACAGTTTGAAGTACAGTCTGAAGTACAGTTTGAAGTACAGTCTGAAGTACAGTCTGAAGTACAGTTTGAAGTACAGTCTGAAGTACAGTTTGAAGTACAGTTTGAAGTACAGTCTGAAGTACAGTTTGAAGTACAGTCTGAAGTACAGTCTGAAGTACAGTTTGAAGTACAGTTTGAAGTACAGTCTGAAGTACAGTTTAAAGTACAGTTTGAAGTACAGTCTGAAGTACAGTTTGAAGTACAGTCTGAAGTACAGTTTGAAGTACAGTTTGAAGTAGTGCTCTTTTTAACTTAGAATGTTAAAAGAACAGTATTTGCATTAGCATGTATTTTGTGGAGGATACAAAGTTCAAAACTCATATACATAATAATTTTGTGACTACAGTCCTCCCTGATTTGCCAGAAAACTACAAACTTTATGAGAAACAGACAAAAACTATAATGCTAAATCCAGACACTTGAAAAGGTATGCTAAACACACACACACATACACACACACACACACACACACACACACACACACACACACACACACACACACACACCCCTACTCTCACATAGCAACACACACCTACTCTCTCACATAGCAACATACAGGCACACACCTTCTCCTTCACGCAGCAACTAACAACTAGTTTAAATTCCATACAGTCCTACTCTACTCTCTCATAGGTTCATAGGTTCATAGGTTCATACTAGGCTATCTGCCCTAGGGCATTTATAAGCCTAGCCAGAATGTGTTTGGCTTTCGCCACCCATTTTAAATTTATTTTGGTATGCCCTTTTTCGAGGTTAGTATACTGTGCCTCTGTCTAACAGTGACATAGAAGTAATACCCGGGGTAAACCTACGATCTCCCATCCACTCATCAAGATTCCTCTTGAAGAGAGTCAATGAGGGACTCTGCCTAACCTGGACTGGGATTTTATTCCAGAGTGAAGGGAGCCTCTGGGTTATGAATCTGTCCCTCCAGCATGTCCTATTTATTTCAGTGCTGAGGTTCAAGTCTCTCGAGCGCGTAGCTCGATGGGATTTGGATTTTCTGAGGTGCAGCATGTCCATTAATTCTGGGTTGGACATGGCTTTATATGTCAGGCACAGATCGCCTCTGAACAGGTGATATGCCACTGAGTAGAGCTGGAGTTTCTTTAACCGGGCAGCATATAGCATCTGTTTGAGCCCTTTGATCCTCTTGGTGAGGTACTTTTGGGGTCTTTCCAGTTGCTGCAGGTGTCTGGTAAGGTACATCCCAAAAAGGGCATTGTACTCAATTATAGGCCTGATGAGGGATGCGTAAAGAGGCACGATGACCTCCCCTGATCTAGATGTGAATCCCTTCATGATTAGATGGGCTATATAAAATGTTTTTCTAACCACTTTGGCCACGTGGTTGTCAAATGAGAGATTGCTATCAACTTGGGTCCCCAGGTTCCTAATTACTTCTTCTGTACTTAATGGATTACCACCTATGTGGTAATTTGTGGGCACTTTGTTTTTGCCAAAGGGGATGACTATACACTTTTTGGCATTCAGCTTGAGGCCATGGCTCTGGCACCAGTTGTCTGTTTCTATGAGGCCCTTTTGCAGGATGCTTGTGTCGGCTGGAAAGTCGATTATGGCGCCCAGTTTGCAGTCATCTGCGAACTTGGTCAGCCACAGTCCTTCCGTGTTGGCCTGTACCTCCGAGAAATATATACCAAACAAGAGAGGTCCCAGGACTGAGCCTTGTGGGACACCACTTGTAACTGGTTTGGAGTCTGACATGACTCCAGCAATTCTAACCATGTGGGTTCTGTCCTTGAGCCAGTTTGCAATCCATCTAGTGACATAGGGGTTTATATTTAAGCTGGTGAGCTTATCTATAATGCCCGAGTGGGTATGCAACACAGACATGCACTTTTCTCTCTCATACAGAGACAAACGGAGCCACTAAGTTTGCATTATATACACACACACACACACACACACACACACACACACACACACACACACACACACACACACACACACACACACACATACAGACACACACACACACACACACACACACACACACACACACACACACACACACACACACACACACACACGCCTAGGGCCAATTTAGAATGTCCGCTACACCTACAGCATGTCTTGGGAATATGGAAGGAAACTGGAGCACCAGGAGGAAACCCACACGAACACAGAAGGTACACGCATCTACTCTCACACATTAACACACACGCACACTATCTCCCATGCAAACAGAACAGCTAAATTTAAATTCGATACATATACACACACACTTCCTCTCTCATACAGAAGTGAGCAACTTAAATTACAGTTAAACACAAACACGCATACACTTACCTTCTTTCTAAACCAAATGGCTCCACACGGACTTGGCGTATTTCTTAAAAGAACTGCTAGTTTAAATTACGCGCAGGCCTGAAGAATGTAATTGCATCCACGCTGGCGTCATGATGCATGCATGTTGATGTTCCTCCTTAAGATAATAGACTTGTGTACCGCAATTTTTTTTTTTTTTTTTTTTTTTTTTTTTTTTAGTTTCCGAGCCAACCTGAAGCTGTAAGCGGGAGGGAGCTCACCCCTCTCACACTATGGATCAGACTTCCTGAACAGGGAGCCGAGCAAGAAGAATTTTATTGATTAAAATAAATAAATATTTAAAAATAGCGCCCTTTCTGAGGCTGGCCTGTACGGCGCCCTAGGCGGTCACCTAGTTCGTCTATGCCTAAGGCCGGCCATGCCTGCATATACAAATTTACACAAGAAAAACACATTGAAAATTAGGGATTCTTTACAGAGCTAAAAGTTTTCTCACTGATGCAACTAAAACTACACTTACTACTACATATCTCCTCCCCTCACTTTTTATGGTGCTCCGATCCTTAGTAACCTCCAGGCTTCACAAAAATTAAAGCCTGAACAATGCTATAAAAAGTTGCTAAATTTGCAGCAAATACCCCTTTCATAACCCACCAGTGTATAGCACTAAAAAACCTAAATTGGTTAGAACTGAATAATCAACTAACATACAGACAGCTACTACCACCTATAAAATTGTCCAGCATCTATCTTTCTGTCCAGCACTAAAAAACATTCTACACAACTATGTTCCCAGTTGGTCATTGTAACACAGTGACCAAACATTCCTGTCTGTCCACAAACTTATCAAATCTGCTGGTCATTGTCTGTATTTGTACATTAAAAACACAAAAAGAAATTCTAACAAAACTAGACAACACTGTGTGATACCTTAAACCTCTTGTATCAAAGGCAACATGGGATACATGCAAATTACCCTTTAACGGTATCAGGTGTTTCAGCTAAATGGCAATTTTGAATGTCCATGACCTTGTCCTTTACTTTTAGGTCTAGTTATGGACAAGTTCAAGCCAATAAAGCCAACACCCTCTAGCTGTGGACATGCATGTTTCTGCATTCTTATGGCATCGTCAGCACAGCATAAGAGGAATGTTTGACTTTTGGAAACACACACTTCATATCTTAAAGGGTAATTTGCATGTATCCCATGTTGCCTCTGATACAAGATGTTTAAGGTATGACACAGTATTAAGTCTAGTTTTGCTAGATTGTTCTTTTTGTGTTTTAACCAATTGTTTTTTCTGTGTGACCTTTTTACTTGTTGTTTTACTTTGTTAATTGGGATATTTTCTACACTTATTTTGTATGGATATCAGTTGGGTACGAAACCCTGTGTTTCCAAAAGTCAAACATTCCTCTTATGTTGTGCTGATGATGCCATAAGAAGGTAGAAACATGCATGTCCATAGTTAGAGGAGTTTGGCTTTATTGGCCTGAAATTGTCCATAACTAGATGTAAAAGAAAAAGTCATGGACATTCAGAATTGCCATTCACAAAATCAAAACTTGAACAATGCCATAACAAAGTTACTAAATTTGCAGCACATACCGCTGTCAGAACTCACCACTGTATAACACCAAAAAGCCTAAATTAGATATAACTACCCAATCAACTAAAATATACATAGCTTCTTAGCACCTATAAAATTATTCAGTGTCCATCTTCCTGTTTGGCACTAAGTAACATTCTACACAAGTATGTTCTCAGTTGGTCAATGTGATCCAATCACCAAAAACTCTGGTCTGTGCACAGACCTATGTTTGTACTTGTATCATATTGGTAAGGCTTGGGACTCCTTACTTGTATCTATCAAATCAATAATCTCCCTCCCATCCTTCAAAACCATTCTGAAAGACTTCCTAGCCAAAAGCTGGATCTGTTGTTGCTCAACACCAGGAAAACTATATCTCTAAATGTGAACAAGTACCTAGTCATTACTCTCCCTTTATCTCTAACTTCCTTACTTCTATCAATTTCTCACCCCGACTTTCTCTCTAAATATATCATAAGCCTGCCTTTCTCTCACATCATATTGCAATTCCTGTTTGTATTATAGTGTTGTACCTTTAATATCTCTATAGACTGGATAAAATGTATCTAAATATTAAATCATTGTTTTATAACTTCTATCTATTCTTAACTAATGTTTTCATAATATGTCTAATTTGGTATAATTATTTAAGCTGTAGTTATTTTTTGTATTATTTTTAAACATGGTAAAATTGTTGTTCCTATAAGATCATAGGATCATAGAAGATTACTACGCTATTGACCTGGAAGCCATTTTAAGCCTAGCCGTTTCAACGCAATGTAACACCATAGAAGTGCTAGTTAATACAAATATTGCATTTATTGATGACTTCCCATGTCCAGGAGGGTTATGGTCACTATTCCTGGTAAGAATTCATGGTGCCCCATCCACTAGTCCAAGTTCCTCTTGAACAGTGTCATAGAGATGATCTGTTTCACATGAACTGGTAGCCTGTTCCAAAGATGTGTCAGTCAGTGGGAAATAAATCTTTCCCTCCAACATATCCTATTTAAGTTACATGCCATATTTAAGTCCCTGGAATGGGTAGCCCTAGACCCATTTGATTTACAGATATGCAGTAAAATAATTAGGTTTGGGTTTTAGGTTGCTGTGTAGGCCAGGCATAAGTCTCCCCTAAGAATTCTATATGATACGGAGTATAGTGACGGGGATTTTATTCAGTCCATGTAAGGCACATGCTAGACGCCCTTGATTTTCTTAGTTAGAAATCTCTGAGGGCTTTTTAATTGCTCCAGGTGTTTAGTACAGTAAATGTCAAATGGAGCATTATATTCAATTATGGGCCAGATAAGTGCCAAGTATAGGGGTGGTTATAACTACTTTTGCTCTCGAGATGATGGCTTTACTAATCAGATGTGCTGCTTGGAAAGCTTTCCTTACTACGGTAAACACGTGGTCAAAGTTAAGGTGGCAGTTAACCTGTGATCATAGTTCCCTTACCACTTCATAGGTACTTAGGGTATTGTTGATTTGATAGTATGAAGAGATATTGCTTATGCTGAACTGAATGATGATGCATTTCTATGCATTCAGTTTGAGACCGTGACTAATATACCAGTTGTTGGTCTACGTAAGATCGTCCTGGAGTATACTGACATCATTTGGGGATTCAGTGATTACACCTAGTTTGCAGTTGTCTGCAAACTTGGTCAGCCACAACCCCTTAGTTTTGACCTGATCTTCTGAGAAGTATATACAAAAGAGTAGGGGGCCCAGCTCTGACACCTATTGCACCACACTGCTAACAGGTCTGTTCGGTGATGTGAAGTCATCCACTTTGATAGTGTGTGTCTGGTATCACAAACATAAAAACTTTTGCCACACTTTGGAGCGTTTCCTCCCTGGGCCTCCACTGAAAATGAGCTCCAAGCAGTCAGACATTCCCCAGTAATCAAATATCAATAAATAAATAAATAATGTAATGCTTTGGACATTGTGGGGCCTACCAAAAACCCAGCAATGGATTTCAATACATATTAGTTATAACAAACCATACTGCAACAGTTTCAGAGATAGTCCCATTACATAAAACTCATCTTAAGCATATTGCCAGGAAAATGGTATGTTTATTCTCAAATGAGTATCCCTGAGGAGATACTTAATGACCAAACTACTCCCTTTATTTAAGGGAACAGCAGCAAAAGAGTGTTTTAAAGTTAAGCAGTCCAAGACATCAGTAATCCATCTGCAGACTGATAGATTTGTGCAATGGTGTGATAATCTTCTGAAATCCTTGCTAAGGAAAGTTATTGATGCAGATGGGGAAAAAATGGGGCCTGCTATGACCATAATTACTGTTTGCTATCACAGATGTGTCATAAACATCAAGAGGAATGTCGCAGTTGAACTTTTGCATAGGTATCATCAAAGTCGGCTGCTTGATGTCACCAGTGAAACCTGGAAAGAGAGTGAGACATAATTCAAAGTGTAATAGACAGATTTGTAGGATAGACTTTAATCTTTGTTTGTACTTGTACCAAGTATTGCCCAAAGTAAAGGAGCACAAGTAGACAGCCCAGGAAATTCAGCACTGAGTCTATAACTGGACTGCCCAACCTTATTTTATTTCACAATTTAATAAACAGGCAACTGAGCTGTTGTTCAGACCATTTTCACTTACAACCTGGGTACAAAAGTACAGAAATGTTTTTCAAGAATGTAATAAACGTGTACAGTACATAAAGAACATTATGTACATGCAGATGTTGCAAAGTTATTTATAGAGTTAGAGACAGAAATACATCTGTAGCAATGTACAGCATTATATTTACATATGATTAGAAATTGCATTATGTAATAGTATGTAGAACAGCTTGAAAACTATAAATTGTGCAATGACAATTAAGCAATGTTGCTAAAGCAAGTGCATTTGGATTCATTTGATAGAAACTGCCTAAAACAGGTTTTGAATATTGGCAATGATTCAAAATGTTTTATGTCAGTAGGTAGTGAGTGCCACATAGCAGGCCTATTTCTAGAGACAGCTTTCTCACAAGTTGTAAGTTTGAATCTGGGTGGGATAAGGATGATAGAATCTTATTGGCTGTTTCTAAAGGACTAGTTTGGTTCCTTGACTTGTATTACTCTTTTGAGTGGTGGGCAATAACCTTGTGTTAGGATTGTAAAGATCAGGTTACTTAAAAAATAAATGGCTCTGCTGGTTATTGGCAGTCAGTGTACCTTTTTCATATAGGTTCTAATGGTGGCAATGTAGCTCAGCAAGTGAGGTAAATCTAAATAATTTATTTTCAGTTATCTGGATTCATAGATTAGTACTAGGCTAACTGCCCTTGCGAGCCATTTTAAGCTTAGCCAGTTATCCCTTGTGAGACTCAAACCCTGCACCTTGCGTTTATAAGGTAAACACCTTAACCATTAGGCCACCCTCCCAATTTTTAGATGAGGTGAGGGTGATACGAGGGGAGCATATTCTATTTTGGGAATCAGTGCATTTTTGGCTATTGCTGTACATGCAACTAGTGTGAGCAGGTGTGAAATTTAATAACATGATTTCATCTGATTCATTACTTTGGATGAAATGCTCTCCATGTGTAAACTAAGTTCAGAAGTGAGTTTAGAGTTACTCCAAGGTATTTTTATTGGATGACATTTGGAGTTATGCCCCGTTTGGAGTCTATTAAAGTTAAAGGAGGTAAAAAAGTTAGTTTTTCTGCAGTAGAGAACAGCATGACATTTGTTTTCTTTGTACTAACTAGAAGTTTGTTAGAAGACAATTCCACAGGTCTATGAATCGACTGTGAGTGCTTTTTTACAGGACTAATATTTTTTTCTAGCTTCTGTTGTTGACTGTCTCAAAGGCATGAGTGCTGTCCACAAAATGCCAGAAGTAATGAATTTGTTGTTGTTATTATTATAAATGAATGCTGTAGCTGATATTAATGCAGTTTGGGTACCAAAGGAGTTTGCAAAACCATGCTGTTGATCTCAGAGCAGCCCATAACTAATTATGTGTTTGAATATATTGGTATATTCATTTTTTAAAGATTATAGTCAAGGGCAGAGGTTGTAGATGGGTCTGTAATATTGGAGATTTGAAGGTGATTGGATTTTGTGTAATCGGACAATGATTGCATGTTTAAAGAGAGAAGTATACATGTAGAGAGAAAGCGATTAAAGATATGTGGGCGTGATTTTACACTACGTTGTGATGATAGTTTGAGGCATGTGTGATGCTGAAGGCTGAAGTTAGCTGATGAAGAGTTCAGTTTAGCAAGTAGGGATGTTCTGTTTTTTTTTTAGTTATGGCACTGAAATGAAACTGTTGAGTAGGCTGCTATGGGTAGAGTTGAGGAGTAGTGTCATTGTTAGGAGGTTGTGTGGGAAAAAAGTTTGTAATTTCATTTATTGTGAAGACAATGACTTTTATGTACTCATTGATAAAGGTATTTTGGGTTTTGTCTTCATCTTTTGGAGTCTGTAGCTGTATCAGTAATAATGCCTGTGAGTTTTTTATTTCATTCCAAAATAGTCTTAATTTAGCTGTTAGGGCATTTTGACTTTGGTTTTGGTAAATTGCTTTGGTGATATTAATGTGCACTTTATTAAACTCAAAATGCTGTTGTAGATTACAGTTTGTGGGTCCTATTTCCAGTTTTACCATGTCTTGTCATTTACTTTGATTTTTTTAATAAGTTTTGTTTAATAGCAGTGACTTAGCTAGGGTAGGGTGAGAGGGACATGATCAGTCAATCCTGATCTTTCTTTAATGCAATACCAGCTTTTAAAAGTCAGCATTACATTTGTGGTCAAACCTGAGTGCTGTAGCGCTCCTCTGTGAGCAATCTAATCTGCAGCAACCTACAGTTTAAAAGTAACAAAAATCTCTTTCGTTATAACTAAAACCTGAGTGCTGTAGCACACTCTGTGTAGGTAGGGTACAAACTGTAGCAACTGTTTGCTACATTTTCAGCAAGCAGTTTAATACAATTTAAAAGAAAAATTGTTTTTAACTAAAACATGACTGCAGTAGTACTCTATGCAGACAGAGGGTATCATGTGTAGCAAATTTTTTCTACATTTGTAGCAAGCAGTTTGCTACAGTTTAAAAAGGAGAAATGTTTTTTGACTAAAGTATAAGGTTTGTAGTGTTTCATGCAGGCAGTATATAAACTGCAACAACTGTTTGCTGCATTTGCAGCAAACAATTTGCTATGGTTTAAACGCAGAAATTATAAAAATAAAAATTAGGTTTAAGGAGGATTGGGGACAAGTCAGAAAAATGGGACCTGAATAGCTGGGTCACAAGAGGGGACATGTTTTGTATCTGGCCATCTAATTTCTGAGTCAGTAGAAGGAAGATCTGATTTTTTTTTCATTTGTGCTCCTTAATACAAGAGCTGGGGGAGGGAGGGGTGTGCATAGAGCTAACTGGAATAAGCTAATTGCCCCACCCATTCAGCTCTTCATGTGGAGTGCTTCTTTCTTCCGTTTTCATTTGAAGACTTGAATAGGTGTCACGCTAGTTTGCAGCAATGGCCTGGGGTGGCAGTTGAACCAGCTACACTTCTGTTTTATAGCATGAGTTAGCCAGACACGTTTCTACTCTCTAAGCTACCATCTAATTTTGGGAAAGTCAGTCTCCTGGATATTAGCTAACAAGCAAATTAAACAGGAAAGAACTGCAGTTACATTTGCGTCTATAGTGGAGTCTGGTCTATATTTTTTAGATGGCTTAGCAGAAGTTCTTCTCAAGTTTGAGGGAAAGTTCTCCCTGTAATAACAGGGGGAGATCTTTTCATTTGGAGTAATCATTCAGAAAGTATAGGACAATGGTCTCTCGTGCACTTAGAGAATTGAAGCCAAAGACCAGGTATCACTCTTACTGCCCTTTATGTAAAACAAATTTCTGGCCAAATGATAGGTGGCCAGTGATGGTAAAAGAAAAAATGAATGCAGGCAGTTATAAGGTTATACTGTCAGGAAAGGAAAAGGTACAGCTAATTCATTGTGTGCTTGTGTGTGTGTGTGCATGTGTGGGTACATGTGCATGTGCGTGCATTTGTGCTTGTGTGTGTGTGTGTGTGTGTGTGTGTGTGTGTGTGTGTGTGTGTGTGTGTGT